>NC_137680.1:24553218-24557398 GCF_963989245.1 Nansenia antarctica
GTGTGTGTGTGTGTGTGTGAGGATGGATGGAGGAGAAGGGATGTTTGTTTTATTCTCCGTTCTTCTCTGACGTTAATTAATCGTTTAATAACGACATGGTACCTCCTCATTAGCCCAGGTAACTGTGAGCTGTGTGTGTGTGTGTGTGTGTGTGAGAGCTGACAGGCCGTTTAAAAATGTGTATTAATGTGAATGAATTGGTGCTAATCCTATATTCTCTCTGTCTCTTTGTCTTTGTCTGTATGTGTGTGTGTGTGTGTGTGTGTGTGTGTGTGTGTGTGTGTGTGTGAGTGTGTGTGTATGTGTGTGTGTGTCTGTGTGTGTCTCTGTGTGTGTGTGTGAGTGTGTGTGTGTGTGTGTGCAGTTGTCTGTGTGCGTGTGTGTGTGAGTGTGTGTGTGTGTGTGTGTGTGTGTGTGTGAGTGTGTGTGTGCAGGTGTCTGTGTGTGTGTGTGTGTGTGTGTGTGTGTGTGTGAGTGTCCTGTCTCTTAATTTAATTTCAATTGGCTTCTGAACAGAAGCATGTTGACATTGTTACCAAGGCAACAGAAACAATCACAACATAACAGGAAATAACAGAAGAAGAGAAGAACAAAGAAAAGTTAAGAAAGAGAACAAGACGGATGTTAAAAGGTCAATGAGGAAAATAACAAATATATACTGCAACTATACTACTACTCCCTTTCTGTCTCTCTCTCTCTCTCTCTCTGTCTGTGTCTCTCTCTGTCTGTGTCTCTCTGTGTCTCTCTCTGTGTCTCTCTCTGTCTGTCTCTCTCTGTTTGTCTTTCTCACTCTCTGTTTCTCTCTGTCTGTCTGTCTCTATCTCCCTTCGCCTTCCTCCCTCCCTCCCTCCCCTCCCCTCTCCTCTCTCTGTGTGTCTCTCCCTCCCTCCCTCCCTCTCTCTCTCTGTTGTGTTCATCCTCAGTGATAGGAGGGTGCTCCCTATCTCCCTCCCTCCCCCCTCCCTCCCTCCTCTCTCTCTCTGTTGTGTTCATCCTCAGTGATAGGAGGGTGCTGCAGGCGTAGTTGTAGCAGCTAATCTCTGACCTGGGGTCTGTTTCCTGTTCACATCAATATTTCAACAGCAGTGTCAGAACACTTCCCCTCTATCACACACACACACACATACACACACACCACACACACACACAGATACACACACACACACACACACATACACTCACAGAGATACACACACACACACACACACATAAACACAGATACACACACACAGGCACACACACAGACAGACAGACACACACACACGCACAGAGACACACACACACACATGAACACACACACAGAGACACAACAGACAGACACACACACACCCACACACTCACACACCCCACACACACACACAAACACACACGCACACACACACAGACAGACAGACAAACACACAGACAGACAGACACACACGCACGCACACACACACACACACACACACACACACACACACACAGAGACACACACTCACACACCACGCATGCCTGCACGCACGCAAAACACACACACACACACACACACACACACACACATAAACACACACCACAGACACACACACACACACATAAACACACACACAGACACACACACACACACAGACAGACAGACAGACACACACACACCACACACACGCTGCCACGGCAGGAATCCTCACTTCAGGTGGGCTCCCCTCCCCCCTCCCTCCCCGCTGTCTCCCGCTGTCCCCCCCCCTACCACACCTGTGGTCTATAAATATCAATATCGTAAATCTTCAGGAGGGCTTTCTTCTGTACACACACACACACAAACACATTTGCTCAAATTTGTGTATGATAGTTTGTATCCTGTATTTGAATTTTAATGACAAAATCGAGCCTGATAGTTTTTTGTTAGTTGTTTGTTTGTGTTGTAAACCTACGCTGCTGTAACTGTAGTGTGTGAATGGGACAAATAAGCTTTGCTTCCTCCTACTCCCTTTCGGACAGCTTAACCATGTGGATTTTTATTTTATACTTTATTTTTTAAATAATTTGTATTCCAATGTACTTGGACTGCTGTTCGAAATATACTTGAACTAACACTCACACACACACACACACACACACACACACACACACACACACTACACACACACACTCACATGCACACATTCATGCCTGCACGCACACACACAGACCTGTGGTCTATAAATACAGGTGGTTCAGGTGGTCTGTGTCTCCTGGGTGAAGGTGTGTGTGTGTGTGGTGTGTGTGGTGTGTGTGGTGTGTGTGTGTGTGTGTGTGTGTGTGTGTGTGTGTCTCCTGGGTCAGGTCGCTGGTCAGGACATTTCAATTGTGAAGATGGATGTCTCACTTCATACACAACCATCAGAGAGGCTCAGAAGCTGCTTTACATCCTCTCTCTCTCTCTCTCTCATCTCTCTTCTCTCTCTCTCTCTCTCTCTCATCTGTCTCTTTTCACGCTCTCTCTGTCACTCTCTGTCTCTCTCTGTCACACTCACACACTCTCTCTCTCTCCCTCTCTCTCTCTCTCTCTCTCTTCATCTATCTCTCTTCACGCTCTCTCTCTCCCTCTCTCTCTCTCTCTCTCTCTCTCTCTCTCTCTTCATCTTTCTTTTTTCACGCTCTCTCTGTCTCTGGTCTCCTATCTCTCTCTTTCACTCTCTCTGTCACACTCTCTCTCTCTCTGTCTCTCTCTCTCTCAGCCTCTCTTTCTCTCTCTCTCTCTCTCTCTCTCTCTCTCTCTGTCTTTCTGTCTCTCCCTCTCTCTCTCTCTCTCAGCCTCTCTTTCTCTCTCTCGCTCTCTCTCTCTGTCTCTCCCTCCCCCCCCTCTCTCTCTCTCTCTCTCTCTCTCTCCCTCTCTCTCTCTCTCTCTCTCTCTCTGTCTCTCTCGCTCTCTCTGTCTCTAGTGCAGATACTTATTTGCAGTCTTTACGGTGGCTGTGTTCAGTTGCACGTTCTTCCACTGTCACAACAGCTCACAGATCTCTCTGCTGTGTTTGCACATTGTTTTACTCATCCAGCAGTTTTTGGTCATTAATCTTGTTTCCAAACTCTTTCTGTGTGTCTGTGATCTGTGTCTCTGATGTCGTGGTACAGTTGGCAGGTAGATAAAAAGTACAGCTCTGTTTCCACCTCATTGAGTGTGCAGTGGGTGCACAGTCTGTCTTGGGAGCCTCTGTCTCTCTCTCTCTCTCTCTCTCTCTCTCTCTCTCTCTCTCTCTGGGTCTCTCTATCTCTCTCCCTGGGTCTCTCTCTCTCTCTCTCTCTCTCTCTCTCTCTCGGCGACAGATCGGCGGTTCAACCCCCGGTTGGCCACATGTCGAAGTGTCTTGAGCAAGACACTGAACCCCAAAATGGTCTCCCAGTGAGCTGGCCGGCGCCTTGCATGGCAGCTTGCCTACCCTCACCATTAGTGTGTGAATGTGTGTGTGAACGGGTGAATGAGAGGCTGTTCTGGAAGCTCTCTGGAAATAAGTACAGTCCATTTACCATTTCATAAACGCTCGTCAGGAACACATTCTGCAAACAGATCCTGCGCACAGAACTGTGCCAGCTCATTGACATGCACGATTGGAATTTGGATCTAAAAAAACACCTTTTCATTAAGGACCTGAGACTGAACTGTGTCACCAACTGTTGGGCGAATACGTCCAGAATAGAACAGAATGTCTGAACTTTTAAAACGCTTTCTACTGTCCGTTATATTTATATATCGTCAGAGAGAGGCATTTTCGACGGAGAAACGTTTTCTATCTTCTCTCTCTCTCACTCTTTTTCTCTCTTGCTCTCTCCCTCTCTCTCTCTGTCTCTCTCTCTCTCCTCCCTCCCTCCTTCTCTCTCTCTGTCTGTATCTCTCTCTCTCTGTCTCTCTCTCTCTCTCTCTCTTTCCTTTTCTTTCTCTCTCTCTCTCTCTCTCTCTCTCTCTCTCTCTCTCTCTGTCTGTCTGTCTGTCTGGTCTCTCTCTCTCTCTCTCTGTGTGTCTCTCTCTCTCTCTCTCCCTCCCTCCTTCTCTCTGTCTCTCTCTCTCCTCCTTCTCTCTGTGGATGTTGAATTTAGCCTCTATGTTAGCAAAGCCCTCTCCTGACCGTGTCTGTTCAGATCACAGCAGCAGCTGTCACTGAGCTCAAGGCGTGGTGTTTAAATCGATCACATTCGTTTTTGAAGATAGTTTGACAGAACGAACGTTTTCCCC
>NC_137680.1:24572598-24577598 GCF_963989245.1 Nansenia antarctica
GCAGCATTCCACACCGTGGCTCCCAGGCTCTGGAATGCTCTGCCCTTGGATCTTAGATCAGCGGTCTCGGTCGAAGCTTTTAAAAAACAGCTAAAGACTGTTTTGTTTAGACAGGCTTTTGGATAGCCCCTAGAGCCTGTCTCTCTGTGTCCTGTTGATGTTGTTGTACACCTGTTGTCTGTTATTTTTTCTTATTTTCACTTGTTTGCCTGTTTTAACCTGCTGTGGCTCTCGCTCTTGTATTATGTTTTATTGTGTTTTTTTTTCCTTGTTATGTGAAGCACTTTGTGACCCTTGGTCTGCGAAAGGTGCTCTATAAATAAATTGTACTTACTTACTTACTTACTTACTTACTTACTTTCTCTCTGTCTTTTTCTCTCTCTCTGTCTCTCTCACACACTCTTGCGCTCTCTCTCTAACTCTCTCTCTCCCTCTGTCTCCCACCGGCTTCTCTCTCCTTCTCTCCAACCCCCCTCCCTCTCTCTCACACACACTCTCTGGAGAGCAGTGGGGGAAAAAAGAAAACTAAAGCAGCAATGTTGTCTGCCTCTCCTGGGTCTTGTTATACACTATTTTGTTAAAAAGAACCAACGATACCCAACTGATCCAGGAACAAACAAACCGCGCGCGGTGACAGTTTGACAGGCGGAGGGTGTACTACACACACCACGACAACAACAAGGTGTCGACATCACACTAACGCTGCTAAACCACCACCTCTACCTCTACTCTACTAGAACACCAGGGAAGGCTGGGGGAGGGAGAACACCAGGGGAGGCTGGGGGAGGTAGAACAACAGGGGAGGCTGGGGGAGGTAGAACACCAGGGGAGGCTGGGGGGAGGTAGAACACCAGGGGAGGCTGGGGGGAGGTAGAACACGAGGGGAGGCTGGGGGAGGTAGAACACCAGGGGAGGCTGGGGGAGGTAGAACACCAGGGGAGGCTGGGGGAGGTAGAACACCAGGGGAGGCTGGAGGAGGTAGACATCGGACGATGGGCTCATTGTAAGAATGGAATGATCCATTCTAACCAACCAACCAACCATCTAACCAACCATTAAACCAACCAACCATCTAACCAACCATCTAACCAACCAACCAACCATCTAACCAACCATCTAACCAACCATCTAACCAACCAACCAACCAACCAATCAACCATCTAACCAACCAACCAACCAACCAACCATCTAACCAACCAACCAACCAACCAACCAACCCCCCAATCCAATCAGCCAACCAACCCACCCATGCCTTGGAAATATAAACAGTAAAAATGTTTTTACAGTACTACAGTATATTTACAGTAAAGATCTATAGAGAGGAAATATCCTTCAGTTAAAGGGAATAATCTTAACTTCCAATGATGCAGCGTTCACATGTATTGATGTGTTAGCCTTAGCTTTAGTTCGCTAGGTAAACGTGAGTTACTAGTTGCGATGTGAGAGTGTGCCATCGAGGCTGCTCTGACTCTGTGGGGACGGTGTGGTGGAATTTGAACACACAGATTTGAACACAGACGGGTTCTGTGAATGCCTTGTGATCACGTATCATTTGTTGTCACCTGGGCCTTGACAGAACGCAGACGATTAATCTGAAGTCTGTCTGTACCTCAGATCTCCTGAGTCCCGGGGACTTCTGTTCTGTCACACAGGCCTTTACAGAACGTAGAGGGTTTACCCTGTTCTGTCTGTTTTATCCTCCTTCAATTCCTGGAGTTCCTGGGAGCTGGTTTTTGTATAAAAGAGCTGCACTTTGTGTGTGGAGAGAGAGAGAGAGAGAGAGAGAGAGAGAGAGAGAGAGAGAGAGAGAGAGAGAGAGAGAGAGAGAGAGAGAGAGAGAGAGAGAGAGAGAGAGAGGGAGAGGGAGAGGGAGAGAGAGAGAGAGATTGGATAAGCCCAACTCTGGAGTTGCAGACCGTGTCTACCTCAATACAATACCAATACTTAGATTTAAAAATCACTAGTTGAGTCGTTAACACTAGATCCTCCACAACGCCTACTGACAAAAAGTATATAAAATGGACTAGTTAGTGAAATCAAAGTCCTATGTTGCAGTGATAGGGTTGCCACCCGTACCTTGAAATACGGAATCGTTCCTTATTTGACAGTTAAAAGATGCGTTCCGTTTTGAACCAATACGGAACGCTGTTTGTTCCGTATTTTCAATCCACCCGCATTGCGTGATTTCTCCAATATATCTTACTGCAGCGCTGGGCAATATCAGTGTTTCCTCTATAATCTATATGCATTGATTCGTGGCGGCCCGCACTGCAATCGAGACTGAATCGCTCAACAGGCGCGCGGCAAACAGTTTTGTGATTGGTCCGAATTTAGCGGGACATTTGGATTTCAGGAAATCGCCCGTCCCTTTAATATTTTCTATCGCACACGGCGGCCTGTCAGACGTGAAACCGCGTGCTTCTGGAGAGCAGCACTCCCGTAATGCCAGGATCCAGATGAACCAAGCTGCAGTGACACAGTATTTCGTACCACAGGCATCTCCTGAAGCAGATAAGGTAATGATCGATTTTGAATCTATTCTACCATGTGTGACGGTTGTTGTTGTTGTTAGTAGTCGATGTGGGCAGAATCGTCCCTAGTGTGTGTCACGTGATGCAAGACGGGGTGGTTGTCATAGCAACGATCAACATAGTGTACAAGTACTGATCGATGTATCATCAATATAAATATAGTGCACAAAATTAAAATAATAAAATAAACAACTCTGATGTTATATATATATTATTATTATTATGTTATGTGCTCGACTCATCTGGAAAATTGCATTTTCAATACTAATGGATTAACAGGATACAGACAAATGCTCAGAGAAAAATATATTTTTAAAAATGTATTAATATGTTTTTCTCACATTAAAAATGTTTGTGAAGATTTCTGTGGTTTCACTGTTTGGAAACAGAAACTGGTGTGACTTTCATAACTGTGTCCAAACAACACTACAATTAATACTGTTGAATTTCATTAACAATTTGTCATCCTCTCCCCCCTCTAGGTTACAGCAGCGGAATTGACGCATGTGTACCACACGGTTAAGCACAACCTCAGCTACAATAGTGCTGACTGTGGACACAAACTCAATCAAACGATTCTGCATGATTCCAAAATCGTAAAGAAAATGTCTCTAGGGAGAACAAAGGCAGAAGCAATGGTCAAAGACGTCCTTGCGCCGAAGGCAGTGGGTGAAGTTCTTAATGTCTTGACATCAGGACCCCTCCCATTCTCCATCCAGACGGATGCATCAAATAAGGGGAACAGGAAGATGTTTCCCCTTGCTGTAGAATTCTTTCAGCCAGAAACTGGGGTCACCAACAGAATGCTTGACTTCATAGAAAATGCAGATGAGTCAGCCGCTGGGATTATATATTCCATACAACAATCACTTGATAAATTTGGCTTATCATTAGATCAAGTGACAGCATATAGTGCAAACAATACTAATGTAAATTATGGAATCCACAACTCGGCCTTCACAAACCTGAAGAAAAAGCAAAAGGATCTGCTGCAAGGGAACTGTCATGCCCACATTATGCACAACACAGTGAAACATGCTCTGGACCAGCTCACTGTAGATGTCGAAAACATTGTGCTGAAGGTCTATGGGCACTTCTCCGTATCAGCCAAACGAAGAGAATCCCTCAAAGAGTTTTGTGAATTTTGTGATGTGGAATTCAGAGAGATTCTACGACATGTCACAACAAGGTGTCTCTCCCTCAATCCAGCCATCACCCGGCTTATGCAAACATGGACTGCTCTCAAGTCTTACTTCATCAGCCTGGGGGATGAGTGTCCCAGACAGATCAGAGATTTGTTAAATCTCAGTGAAGACTCAACTGGGGAAGACCCTGACATTGTGGAGGTTTACCTCCTGTTCTGCAACAATATCCTCTCCCTCTTTGAGGAAGTTGTTAAGAAGCTGGAAAGCAATTCAACCACCTGTGTTGAGTTATATTCCATCATGGATAACTTCAAGCAAAAACTCACACAAACTCACACGACCATTTCTATGGCTACTTAACCAAAGTGAAGCTGCAGCGTCTCCTTCCACATGATGCAAACAAGGCAAGGGCAGATTTCACTGCGTTTCTTAACACAGCAATCTCATATGTTGAGAAATGGTTTAACTTTTCAGAGAACAACTGGTTGTTCTCCCTGCAATCTCTCTCTCTGCACCATGGAATGGCTACCTTCAGTGATATTGAGAGGATCACTGGTAAAATCAACCTCATCCATAAAGTCAATATGGATGAACTATATGATGAATGCACCACAGCAAATGCCACTTTGAAGGGGCTCAGGGAGGGTGCAGAAGATGAGTGGAAGTCCAAAGCTGTGGCTACCAGGTGGGTGGCTATCTTTCAAGCAGCTGACCTCCCTAACATGCTGTCCGTCATCAGCCGCATCCTGAGCGTCCCAGCATCCACTGGATATGTGGAAAGGATCTTTTCCAGAATGACCAGCAAATGGAGTGACTGCAGGAACAGGTGCTCTGTGGAGCTCATGAGGAGTGAGCTGCTGATCACTCTCAACTTTGAGCTGTCCTGTTCAGAGTTTTACTCCATTGTTTTGAAAGACAAACAGCTGCTCAGTGCTGCAAGGAGTGATCAGAAGTACACTTGGAAAAATAAATACACACAGTGAGGAAGAGAGAGAGAGGTGTTACCTGTTTTCACAGGAAAGATAAGTAACACAATGAGGAGAAGAGAGAGAGCTCAACTGCTAAACCCTGTCTACTGCTGCACAGGATTGAATGATGACTGTTGAATGTTTTGTAGTTTTATAGTTTCATAAATTATTATTTGCACAACCATTGTTGCACTATATTTGAAAGTGGCAAAGCTTTGTTTAATTGTAAGTTATTGAGTTAAGTTATGGTGCATATACTGTATGCTAATGCTTTTTGTTTAATACATTTTGTATAAAGATACGTTCAGTCAGTGTTAATAAAGCACTTGAAACTTTAAGTATGAATCTAAATGCTT
>NC_137680.1:24593099-24598099 GCF_963989245.1 Nansenia antarctica
AAGACCCTGCATGTTTACACACACACACACACACACACACATCAAAGACCCTGCATGTTTACACACACACACACACACACACACACACATCAGAGACCCTGCATGTTTACACACACACACACACACACACACACACACACACACACATCAAAGACCCTGCATGTTTACACACACATCAAAGACCCTGCATGTTTACACACACACACACACACACACACACATCAGAGACCCTGCATGTTTACATACACACACATCAAAGACCCTGCATGTTTACACACACACACACACACACACATCAGAGACCCTGCATGTTTACACACACACACACACACACACACATCAGAGACCCTGCATGTTTACACACACACACACACACACACACACATCAGAGACCCTGCATGTTTACACACACACACACACACACACACACACACACACACACACATCAGAGACCCTGCATGTTTACACACACACATCAGAGACCCTGCATGTTTACACACACACACACACACATCAGAGACCCTGCATGTTTACACACACACATCAGAGACCCTGCATGTTTACACACACACACACACATCAGAGACACTGCCTCTGTTTACACACACACATCAGAGGCCCTGCATGTTTACACACACACATCAGAGACACTGCCTCTGTTTACACACACACATCAGAGACACTGCAGGCTTCCTTCTGTTTACACACACACACACACACACACATCAGACCCCTGCATGTTTACACACACACATCAGACCCCTGCATGTTTACACACACACACATCAGAGACACTGCCTCTGTTTACACACACACATCAGAGACCCTGCATGTTTACACACACACATCAGAGACACTGCCTCTGTTTACACACACATCAGAGACCCTGCAGGCTTCCTTCTGTTTACACACACACACACACACACATCAGACCCCTGCATGTTTACACACACACATCAGACCCCTGCATGTTTACACACACACATCACAGACCTGTATGCATGTTTCCATTTGGCACATAGTGAACACACAGCGCTGCAGCGCTTCCTGGTTGCATTTCCCCTGGTAAACACACAACCCTTTGCATAACACAGTCTGGCCCGCCTGCTTAGTGACACCATACTTTAGCTGGGCTCATCCCTATGGTCCCACAGCCCGATGGTCCCACATTTCTAATATGTCATAGATGGGATAGGAATAGAGTTAGTGTTAGGGTTAGGACTAGGGTTAGGGTTAGGGTTAGGGTAAGGATTAGGGTTAGGGTCAGTGTTAGGGTTAGGGTTAGGGTAAGGATTAGGGTTAGGGTCAGTGTTAGGGTTAGGACTAGGGTTAGGGTTAGAACTAGGGTTAGGACTAGGGTTAGGGTTAGGGTCAGGACTAGGGTTAGGGTCAGTGTAAGGGTTAGGGTCAGGACTAGGGTTAGGGTCAGTGTAAGGGTTAGGGTCAGGACTAGGGTTAGGGTCAGTGTTAGGGTTAGGGTCATGACTAGGGTTATGGTCAGTGTTAGGGTTAGGGTTAGGACTAGGGTTAGGGTCAGTGTTAGGGTTAGGACTAGGGTTAGGGTCAGTGTTAGGGTTAGGACTAGAGTTAGGGTCAGTGTTAGGGTTAGGGTCAGGACTAGGGTTAGGGTCAGTGTTAGGGTTAGGGTGAGGACTAGGGTTAGGGTCAGTGTTAGGGTCAGGACTAGGGTTAGGGTCAGTGTTAGGGTTAGGGTCAGGAATAGGGTTTAGGGTCAGTGTTAGGGTTAGGACTAGGGTTAGGGTCAGTGTTAGGGTTAGAACTAGGGTTAGGGTCAGTGTTAGGGTTAGGGTCATTGTTAGGGTTAGGACTAGGGTTAGGGTTAGGACTAGGGTTAGGGTCAGTGTTAGGGTTAGGACTAGGGTTAGGGTCAGTGTTAGGGTTAGGACTAGGGTTAGGACTAGGGTTAGGGTCAGTGTTAGGGCTAGGGTTAGTGTTAGGGTTAGGGTCAGTGTTAGGGTTAGGACTAGGGTTAGGACTAGGGTTAGGGTCAGTGTTAGGGTTAGGGTCAGTGTTAGGGTTCGGGTTAGGGTCAGTGTTTGGGTTAGGGTCAGTGTCAGGGTTAGGGTCAGTGTTAGGGTTAGGGTCAGTGTTAGGGTTAGGGTTAGGATTAGGGTTAGAGTTAGGACTAGGGTTAGGGTCAGTGTCAGGGTTAGGGTTAGGACTAGGGTTAGGGTCAGTGTGAGGGTTAGGACTAGGGTTAGGGTTAGGACTAGGGTTAGGGTCAGTGTTAGGGTTAGGGTCAGTGTTAGGGTTAGGGTTAGTTAGATTACTCAGAAATGTGGGACCATTGGGCTGTGGGAATATAGACACGCATCACTTTTAGTTACTCACCATACCGATGCATCCCTTCATTGGGTTAGTTACTCACCATACCGATGCATCCCTTCATTGGGTTCGTAGCCGCGTCCCGTGGCTCAAACAGCAACCTGCCTCCACGTTAGTCCATACATGTTAGTCCATACATGTTAGTCCATACATGTTTTTTTTTTGTGATCAACTTTTTTATTTTTAAACAACTCGACAACAAGACAGGTACATTATAAACAATAACGACACATACAACACGGCACAGTAAAATAAAACAAGAACCAAAAATAAACCACAACAAAATTGAAATGTCGACCTCCCACCCCCCCACCCGGGATCCAGGCTATTCGCTACATCAAGTGGTTATACTAAGCTTTTGAGGCTCAACGAAATTGAGTTCCACATCTCCAGTATTGGCTGTTTTGCCCCGTGCATCCGGGCTGTTGATAGCTCTAAGTAGACTATGTCTAGGTAAGTTAGGACCCAGACTCTCCGAGAAAGTGTATGGGGAGGCTTCCAATGTGTGGCAATTAACTTTTTAGCTGCTGTAATTCCGGCTAGTAAGCCTCGCTTCTTGATCAGAGGTAGGCCCACATTGGATAGATTGTTTAAGATAAGTGCAATGGGGGAGTAAGGCACATTAGTCTCAAATAGCTCAGAGAGGTTAGAGGCCACCATCTCCCAGAAACTAGCCACTGGAGGACACTCCCAGACCATGTGCATGTAGGTGCCATAGGCCTTGTTAGCGCACAAGGTGCAAGTAGGGTGTGTGTTAATTTTCATTAAGCAAAGTTTCTTGGGTGTCAGGTAAACTCTATGTATGAAGTTGTAATGAATTTGCTGGTGGTCAGGATTTGTAGATGCTAACAGTATGTTGGACCAGACCTTATCCCAATCAAAGGCTGAATCTAGTTCTGGGATGTCGGCCCTCCATATAGTATCCAAAGCCGTAAGCGTGTTTAGAAATAAAACGATAGAGATTAGAAACCAGGCCACTAGAGCCATCAGTGCTGTAAAGGACTTTGTGCAATGGATGTGGTGTTTGCAGAGAGACTCCACTGGCTTTCAGAGCAGCTCTCAATTGTAAATAAAAGAAAAAAGAAGAACATGGCAAACCAAATGTTATGCATAGCTCTTGAAAAGTAAGTAAACCCTCATTTCCGTAGATGTCTCCCAGTGTTTGGACACCTTTCTCTTTCCATCGAGAGAACTGAATAGGATGGCCACCAATCAGCAGTCTGGCATTATTAAACAATGGAGAGCAAGGATTCCATGCAAAGGGGCAACCACTCAGTTTCTCTACTGCCCTCCATGTCGAGATCAGTTGGGACACTATGGGACCAAATTTCCGGCGACAGTGAGCGATGGGGATGTTCGAGTACAGAAGCTCTTGGAGGGAGTGAGGATGCACCAGACTCTCCTCCAGGGCCCACCATGACACCAAAGCCTCAGGTTGTATCCAAGTTAGCAGAGGTCTAAGTGTAAAGGCCCAGTAATAGTGTTTAAAAGTTGGAAGGTAGAGACCGCCGTCTGTCCTGTCTCGCTGCATTGTAGAGAACTTAATGCACGGTCGTTTGCCTCGCCATAGAAATTTTGTTACAGCCGTTTGTAGCTTACTCCAGTACTGAGTTGGTGGAGGGAAAGGTAGCATTGAGCTAAAAAAAATTACTCTGGGTAAAATGTTCATCTTAACTATTGAAACTCGGCTGCGAAGTGAATTAGGCAGTGAGGACCATCTATTCAGATCAAGTATGATTTTGTCTAATGTGTTACCATAGTTGTGTTTAGCTATTGTAAGAGTTGAAGGGAAAATCTCTATCCCCAAGTATGTAAAATTCTTGACAACTGGAATGGATAGAGGGACATGGGCATTGGTTATCGCTTGATTCAAAGGTAGCAGAGCAGATTTCTGCCAGTTTATTTTGAGGCCAGATAGTTTACCGTATTGCTCGAGAATAGATAGAATTTGTGGGATGCATTGTATGGCATTATCCGTATAGACTAATATATCATCGGCATATAAAGAGATGTGATGATGTGTTCCATTGATAGAGATCGGAGATAGCATGGGTGACTGACGGATGGTGTTCGCCAATGGCTCAAGAGAGAGCACAAAGAGCAGTGGGCTCAATGGGCAGCCCTGCCTGGAGCCTCTAGATATAGGGAAGAGGGGGGAGCAGTTCTTGCCTGTGCTTACCATAGCTGATGGATTAGTGTATAACACCTTAATCATATCAATAAAAGGGGTACCGAAGCCCATTGCTCCTAGGACTGCCCATAAAAAAGGCCATTCTAAGCGATCGAAGGCCTTCATTGCATCCAGCGAAAGGACTGCAGCTGGAGTAAGTACATTTTGGGCACCATCTATGATATGTAGGAGCCTTCTTACATTATCTGAGGCTAATCTGGATTTAATAAAACCCCTCTGATCGCAATGGACTAGTTTCATCATGTGACCCTGAAGGCGCCGCGCCAGCACCTTGGCGTAAAGTTTAAGATCCGCATTCAGGAGGGACAAGGGCCTGTAATTGGCACATTCTGCTGGGTCTTAAGCAGCAAGGATATTAGAGCAGTGTTAACATCTCTTGAGAAAGAGCCTTCTTTAACTGAATGCAATATCATCTCTGTGAGCAGAGGGCTAAGCAAGGACCAAAAAGTAAGGTAGAACTCTG
>NC_137680.1:24603099-24605599 GCF_963989245.1 Nansenia antarctica
CTTCACACTTAGGTCGGGTCCTGTTGGTCGTGTAAACCCAGAACTAACTACCAGAGGTGGGGGCACATCACTCCACACTCTTCCTCCAGCCAGGTTATTTCCTAAAATGACTGCCACACCCACCACAGGCAGAGAGGGTCGAACACCAATGGTCACTACCCCCTGGACCAGATCAGAGCAAAGCTCAATTTCATGCAAGGGGACAGACAAAGTCTGCATCCCCATCCCTCTAATCAAAACGCTGGTCCCCACACTTGACTCCTGAGAGAATGTTAAAACCGATTCCAATATAAAAGATTCTGAAGCCCCTGTATCACGAAGTATCTGGACAGGCACTTTCTGTGGGCTTCCCACCAGAGAAACGAAACCTGTAGTAATAAACGGGCCAAAATCAGGATCCTCCTCGCTAATCTGTATGGAGGCAGAGCCCTGTAGTGCCCCCGCCAACTCAGTAGCCGCAGGTGGGCTGGATACTGAGGATGCCATCACCCCTGGTTTAAAGGGAGACCCCTCGGCAACCCCAGACACTCTTGCTGCTGCCCCACAAGCATTCACTGCAAGAGCCAACGGTCTAACAGAGCCCCCCTTCCCACTGTAGGTTTTCTTTCCTTTTAGGACAGGACACTCCTGTTTCCAGTGACCCTTCTCAAGGCAATAATTGCATGTCGAGTTAGGATCTACTCTACTCTGACTGCCATGCTCCGACCTTGAAAAGGGGACAGAATAACCAGGACCTTCGTTAGGGAATTGTGTACGATTTACCAATAGGTCAGTCACGTTCGGATTATGTCTACGGCTCCCCTCGCTACGAAAACGATGTTCACCAAACTGACTTTTATTAGTCAGTACAAATTCATCTGCCAACACCGCGGCTTGACCTGCTGTTTTCACCTTGTGTTCGTTAACGTAAGTGGCAATGCGATCAGGGACAATGGTTTTAAACTGTTCCAAAATAATCAAATTTGACAGATCCTCCAGAGTATTCACCTCTACCGCCACGCACCAACGATTGAAATGGCTGGTTAGTTCTCTTACAACCTCAACATGAGTTTGTTTGTCATGTTTCTTCCATTGTCTAAACCGCTGTCTGTAAGCTTCAGGAACAAGTTCATATGCCCTAAGGATAGCGGCCTTAACTGTATCATAATCTTTCCTCTCTCTACCATTAAGAGCAATATAAGCTTCCTGAGCTCGGCCAATAAGCACACTCTGTAGTAATGCGGTGCGGTCTGAAGTAGACCAGTCCCTATCGTCGGCAACACTCTCAAACAGTGAAAAGAATATATCAGGATCTTTTTCATTAAACTTTGGCAACAGTCTAACCATGACAGACATATTATCCCTCTTTGAATTACTCGAATCGCCACCTCCACCGTCAGATAACTTTCCCTCAGCAATCAACCTAAGGCGCTCCCGTTCAAGAGCTAATTTATCCAACTCCAATTCCCTGTCCCTCGCACGCTCTTGTGCCTGAAACTCACGCTCTCGCGTCTGCTCTCGCGTCTGAAATTCACGCTCTTTCATCTGAAATTCCATCTGTAATGCTAACAATTCTTTCTGTTGATCAAATGTTAACTCAGTGGACCCAGATGCAACCCCAACGGATATTTTAGGGACAGACATTTTACCCTTTAGTATGCCCCTTTGAATTAATGTATTCTGTAAAGCCTCCACTACGTCCTGTTTCTTTGCTCGGCCTTTCACCACCTCAAGCTTAACCTCATAATGTTCCACAACCTTCCACAGTTGTTCCTTCGTTAACTGTAACAATCCATCGACCGACGGAGCTGCCACAAACTCCTCAAAAACATCCATAACTCAATATAATCAAATAACCAATATTAACCAACCCTAACAAACGGGAATCTCCCCTCCTATTACAAACTCCTTCTATAAACTACTCCCATATCAGCCATAATCTTCAGCCCATTTAAAGCGAGTAACTGTGCACACATACAAAACAGAAAAGTAACTAACATACTTCGTAAGAGCTGCCCCGCATCTAACTCAGTAATGACTGACTAACCACTCAGCTAGTCTTCAGTGCGTTCACATGCAACTCTTCCACCAAGCAAATGCCTGGTGGCGCCCCCGCGTTCAACACACCAAAAATAACAAACGAAAACAATAAACAAGCGTTAAGCGCTTCTACTCCTAGCACGGGGGTTCACGTATAGCTCTGATGGTATCTAAACCACCCGCCCTACCTATCCTTCTCTGCTTTGCATAGAACACAGCACTCACCAAACTCCAGCCGAAGATCACAGCCAATACCAAGAGTTACGTCCTTGTCAGCACAGTCGGACGGCCAGCTCCCCCTCGTCACCAGCACCCAAACCAACGTACCAAATATACTAAACAATACATTACATCCAATCCAACCAAAACCCAATAACTATAAACAATAACCATGCGGGTCTCCCAATATAGAGTTGGACAAATCCAACAATCCAATCCCGAATATCAACTATGAAAAGGGAGAGAATATTGCTCTCACCAA
>NC_137680.1:24610599-24633099 GCF_963989245.1 Nansenia antarctica
ATCCTTTTTCCCCACAAAGAAAAACCCAGCAGCCACAGGAGAAGAAGAAGGACGAATAGCACCGGCAGATAATGAGTCCTGGATGTAGGTCTCCATGGCCTCACGCTCCGGCCGGGACAGATTGAACAGCCGGCTACTAGGAAGGGGTGCGTCGGGAAAGAGGTTGATGGCGCAATCATAAGGGCGGTGGGGGGGTAGTGACTGGGCATGGTGTTTACTGAACACCAGGGCAAGGTTGTGGCACTGCACAGGAACAGAGGTTAGGTCAGGAGACTCATGAAGCGGGAGTGTCTTGGTGGGGGCTGAGCTCCGAGCGGCACGAAGACAATGGATAAGACAGTGAGGGCTCCAAGAACTAACCTGGCCCATGGGCCAGTCAATCTGCGGATTGTGGATAGCCGAGTACCAAGGGTGTGAGGGGACATGCGATAATATGGAAACTCAACTCCTCCCGATGGTTGCCTAACAGGAAGAGGGTGACAAGGAGGGTTTTAAACTCAATTTGGGCTAAGGAGGTGCCATTGAGTCCCTTAGCTTTAACCCTTGTGTGATGTTCACTTTTTAGACCCTTTCGTACTGTTCGGGTCCAGTTGACCCGGGACATCATTGGGGTTTTAAAAGCACTTGTCCTGACACGGTGCTCCTAGTCCCAAGGGTGACCCGTACAAGGGGGTATACTCAGGGCGCAAGAAAGCCCCAAAATAGCCCATAATATTAATGGGCGCCTCCTGTGGGCACAAACAGGTACTGTACCCAATAATGCACAATAGGTACTGTGTACACATTCAAAAGTGCATATATTTTGTTCTGGTGGATCTAGGGGGCTGCCCTTTGGAGAGGCTGGAGCAGAGGATGCTTAGTAACAACCCACACAGTGTCAGACCCCTGGGAATAGGTGGGGCAGAACGACAGCATGATGAGTAGAAGCGTTTTTATGCACAGGATGCCCCTAACTTTGAAAATGCAAAATCCACTATAATAAAGACATGGGTGTCATAAATCATACTTATCTAGGAAAAATGTTAATGAAACAATGTTTTCATTGCTGTTTATTATTTTGAATTGATATTGTCAATTGACTTTCACATTTATCTAATTATAATCAAAGCTGTAAAGAAAATATAGGTGATGAACAAGAATAGAAATGAAAGAACCAAACTAAGATTGTTTTTGCCAATAGCTATGAAATATATCTCTCAAAAATGTCTGCAGACGCAGAATCACAAAACACGAACGGAATGTACACTGTTTTCACCGTCACTGTCAAAATACAGTATTATGTCTGAAAAATCCCAAATAATTCTGAAATATGAATGAATGAATGAATGAATGAATGAATGAATGGTCTTTATTGTCATTGATATAGTACAGGTACCAAACAACGACATTTGGGAGGGGGGCTCCCCTGGTGCTAGGAAAGAAAAAAAAGAAGAAAAAAAAGAAGGGAAAGGAGCTGGTTTACATAAATAAAGGCTATGTACACTATCCACTATACTATACTATACAAATAAAACACTGTGCTGTACTCTATGCTATGCTATACCTATTCTAACATGTCCTATTCTCTGCAACCTTATGTACCCTAGGGTTGTCATATTGCACATAGTGTTATTCAGGGCTGGACTGGCCATCTGGCATACCGGGCATTTGCCCGGTGGGCCGCGGTAGTTTTGGGCCGAGCCGACCGGCAAAATAAAATTAAAATAAAAAATAAAAAAAGCTTTTTTTTTTTTTTTTTTTTTTTTTTTTTTACCAGCCCGGCCGAAAGCTACCATCGAACGGCCCATAAATCGAAAGCTAGCATTGAACGGCCCATAAATCGGGGACAGCGGCCCATTGGTTGGTTTTCTATACAGACACTGGGCTGGCCCAATCAACAGAGAGAAGGGGGTCAGGGGTCACGCACGCACGCAGCACCAGACCTCCGTCTCAGTTTCGCGGTAGTTTTGGGCCGAGCCGGCCGGCAAAATAAATTTAGTTAGCCTGGATAGTTACTAGATAGATACTAAGAGAGATGGAGCGCAAAAGCACACTAAAACGGAAGGGAGGCTGGGAAAAACTTAGGGAGAAAAACAAAAAGAAACTCGAGGCAGATGCTGCCAAATGTGTAAACATTAGGGACATGTTTGCTGCACCCTCAAGTTTACCACAGCAGCAACAGCAACAGGTTGAAGAGGAGGCTGGCAGGGAGGAGCGGGAGCAGGGTACAGATACAGAGGTTTAGGGTTAGGGTTAGGGTTGAAGAGGAGGCTGGCAGGGAGGAGCGGGAGCAGGGTACAGATACAGAGGATAGAGAGGATACAGAAGAAGCGGGGCCAAGTCAGCCTGTAACCGTTGACCCGGTAAGGAAAATATAGGTAGCTGTGTAGGGGTGTAACGGATCGCCCCCCACGGTTCGGCACGCATGTGTACCGCGGATCAATTGCAAAATGTAACCAAGTAATAATATTACTTAATATTAGTTAATATCCCTTTTAAATCACAATGTAGAGTTGCCATGAAAAGATAGACGCGACAGTTGCGTGCTTTGTTTTACTCTAAAGCGCAATGATAGGTTGATAATGGAAAAAAAAATCTAGAACAACAAGGCTGCGTTCGTAAATTCGCTCTGGAATCTAATCACTGAGTACACTGGTCTACTTGCACTGGTACCATTGCTTACTGTATGTAGTCGTCTTTGTAGTGGTTTGGGGGAATACTACAGTTTGTCATATGACTGTACAGCACAGTATATAAGACGAGTATATAAGGCAAGTATTTTTGTGCTGGTGGGTGTGGTCCGACCGATTGGGGTGGGCCTGTCTGGGCCAAAAATGCCAGGGCCTAATTTTTGTCCCAGTCCAGCCCTGGTGTTATTGCACATTCATTTAAAGTGTCGCAGTTTGCAGGCTTGAAATGTACACATTTGTGCCTCAGCACTACACCTGATTTAAATCCAGCAGCTGCCATCAATCCGTCCAGACTGTCTAGGGCCCAGAACCTAGGTCTTGGCTGTGTTCAGGGCCTGAATGGCCCTGGGGTAGAAGCTGAGCTTCAGTCTGTTTGTCCTTGCGAACATGGTCCTGAACCGCCTGTTCGAGGGCAGCCGAGCAAAGTGTTCGTACCCAGGGTGGGATGGGTCTCTGGAGATCTTGGAGGCCTTCCTGAGGCAGCGTGTGTTGTACAGCTCTTCCAGAGATCTTCTGGGCCGTTCTCACGACTCTCTGTAGCGCATTCCTCTCTGCGGCTGTGCAGCTGGAGAACCAGTTGCAGATGCAGTAGATGAGGATGCTCTCCACTGCGCAGCGGTAGAAGGCCACCAGCATATCCTGTCCGATGTGGTCTTTCCTGAGGACTCTCAGGAAGAAGAGCCGCTGTTGTGCCTTCTTGATGATGGCTGCTGTGTTGTTCTTCCAGGACAGGTCATCCTGTATGTGCACCCCCAGGAATCGGAGGGTTGAGACTCTCTCTACGCTCCCTCCGTCGATGAGCAGGGGCTGGACCTCAGATTTTTTCCTCCTGAAGTCCATGATGATTTCCTGTGTCTTTGACTGGTTCAGCAGCAGGTTGTTAACCTTGCACAGCTTGCTCAGCTGCTCTACCTCATCCCTGTATGCCGCCTCGTCCCCCCCCGAGATGCAGCCCACCACGGTGGTGTCGTCTGCAAACTTTACGATGGAGTTGCTGGGGTGGACGGGGGTGAAGTCGTAGGTGTAGAGGTTGTAGAGGATGGGGCTTAGCACGCAGCCCTGGGGGGCCCCAGTGCTGAGTCTGAGGGCTGTGGAGGTGTGGGAGCCCACCCGCACCCTCTGGGGGCGGTCGGACAGGAAGTCCTTGATCCATGCACATATAGAGTGTGATAGTCCCAGGTCTAGTAGTTTGGTCACTAGCCTGTCTGGAAGGATGGTGTTGAAGGCAGAGCTGAAGTCCACAAAGAGCAGTCTCGAGTAGCTGTTTCCCCTCTCCAGGTGGGATAGAGTGGAGTGGAGAGTCGTTGCGATGGTGTCCTCTGTGGACCTGTGGGCTCTGTAGGCGAACTGGTATGGATCCAGGTTGGGCGGGAGGCGTGTGACTATGTGGGCCCGGACTAGTTTCTCGAAGCACTTCATGATGATTGGTGTGAGTGCCACCGGGCGGTAGTCGTTTAGGCAGCTCACCGTGCTTTTCTTCGGGACTGGGATAATAGTTGAGGTTTTCAGGCAGGGTGGGATGGTGGGCTGGGACAGGGACTGGTTGAAGATGTTGGTGATGCTGGTTGAAGATGTTGGTGAAAACCTCGGCCAGCTGGTCAGCGCAGTCCCTCAGCAATAACACTGGCTACAATTGTGTGTGCATGGGTATGCCTGTCTACACAACACATGAACCACAGAATGTGACAGTGTGTGTACCTCAAATGTACTTTTTGCAGTTGTTGCATACGTTCTGTACAGTGTAAGAACATGTACATTTTTTTACAATGTTGCACTTCAAAGGGTAAAAAGTGCGAGAGCAGACGGCTTCTTGGCGCGGGAAAGCCAGAGCAGAGGTGTGTGAGTGAGTGAGTGAGTGTCAGTGTGAGTGTGTGTATGTTTCTGTGTGTCTCTGTCCATCCGGGCCTAAATGACCCGAACATCTTATGAAGGACATAAATGTGTTGGGGTATTGTAGGATGTGTAAAAAAAAAAATCTTTTCCTTTTACATGTTTTTCATAGAAAATAAGCCAAGGCCATGGAGTTTCAGATTGATAAAATGTATTATTGTACCATTTCTCTTTTTAAAACGGGTCCGGTTGACCCGAACATCACACAAGGGTTAAGAGGTGTCTCTAGAGGGACCAATTCAATCCCCAGCTGCCGTGCCAACTCAATATCCATAAAACGTTCATCCGCCCCGGAGTCAATTAGGACGGAAAAGGGCTGGGATTGGCCATGCCACAGAAGTTGAGCCTGAAGTTGGGGACGAGAGAGAGGGGAAGACATACAGGTCTGGCTCGAACGTACCTCGTCAACTACGGTCGGTGGACGGAGAGGACATGAAGACAGAAAATGCCCCATACGCCCACAGTATAGGTGTGGTATATTTTAACACACATACCATGAATTTGTATGATAAGGCTTTGTAACATTTACATTTACATTTTTGGCATTTGGCAGACGCTTTGTTCCAAAGCGGAGCCTTTGGGCCTACAGGCATGCACTCTGGCCCATGGGGGTTTTACGACAGACCACATGGTCGAACACACACACAGACACACACAGACACACACAGATAAGCACACACACACACACACACACACGCACACACACACACACACACACTCTGGCCTCTCCCCTTGACCAGCTATAAGGAAGGTGTTAGGGCAGGCATCTAGGTGACTGTGATAGGTTCACTGGTAGATATTTGCATAAGAAAAGGGATACAAAAAGAGAAGACAGGGGGAGAGAGGGTCTCTTTACCACCCCAGCCAGGCCAGGAGAGGAGAGCAGACATCAGGCTCCAGCTATTGGTATATGTATGTATGTTTTGTACTTTGATTAAATCGTCTTAAACTCAATAACTGTTCTTTGATTCATAACCAACGAAATTAACCTCATAAGTGGCGAGCCAGCCAGGAGATGAAAAAATAGCCTTTGATTCACAGTCTTTTGCAACTCTTCAATTCAACAAAGGTAGGTTTCTGCAGAGACCCCTCCCCCGTCGATTGGTGTGTGCAAAGTTGACTGTGAATCTCAGATAAGTTATACTCAAAAGAATCTTGTGTAAAGTTAATCTTGTTGGAATAGAAACAAACCTTTCATAGTCTTTAAACTGGGGTTGGTGAGGGCCGAATTTGGAAATTCGCTTTTTGTAAATATAGTTTTTGATGGTAAGGGATTTGAGTGTTTGTATGGTATTACGGAATATCGTGAGTGTGTGTGTAAAATTGTGTTAGGGAATGAGTATTCCTAATTTGATCAAGTGTAATTGGACTGTGAAGTCTATTTTGTAAGAAAGAGCATTATTGTAGTAGAATCTTCAGAACTGTGGCCAGAAGTGTGTCTTAGACGCCATTGTCAGCGGAGCAAAAACACGCACGCTCAGGCACGCGCGGACACACACAGGCCTAGATATCTCTGTGAAGAGACCGTGTGAAAAGCATATACATTGTTGAATGAGAATTAGTTTGGTAACTAATAGTTAAATTGCATTGAAAGATAATCTTGAAATTGTTGTGTCGTAGAAAATAACATTATTGTGGAAAGCAAAGTATTTGTTGTGAGACTAATTCCACAGGAGCGGTTTTTCCCGAGAAGAAAGGACAAAGGCTTGCAATACCCCTCCCCCTCCCTTTCTCTCCTGTTGGTTTTCAAATAGACGCGCGCTCACACATGCACGAGCGTCCGCGCTCGTACACAAATACATTCCTTCATTCACGCAGCAGAAACGCTCTAGGTGGCTGCGTGTGATTGTTGCATTACAGATAAAGTTAAATCCATTTACATAGATTGTAGTATTATAAAGATAGAGATAAAGTGAATTGATCATTGGGGTATTTTAAATAGTTTAAAGTTACAGTTAAACATTCATAGACTAGGAAAAGAGGCGAGTTTACAGCCATTACACACGAAGACTCGCGCATGCGCATTGCAGGCGCATTTCACACACACAGCAGTGAGCGCGGAGCTCACGTTCAAACCCTTTCTTTAATTTTTCATTTTGTGATAAAGTTGTGATCGTTGAATCACGAAAGTTAAGCATAGTTTGTTAAAAGTAAAAGAATAGATTGTGGGCTTTTGATAGATTCAAAGGAAAAGAGGCCAGTCGTTCTGTGAGACATCTGTTGACTGTCTCCCTAAGCAAAGTCACAGCAGTGCCTCCAGCACAGATATTTATGACCCCCAATAAAACGGCTCTGCCTGCTTGCATAGAATGTTGACAGAGATCTGTAGAGAACATTCATAGAATGATGTTTGTAAATGACTGTTGAATATTACATTACTTGTTTAATTACTAATTGGGTAAAAAAAATATTCAGATCATTCATTGTCTGTTTCACAAAACAATTGATTGATTCCACAGGTTTGATCAAATGTCTGTGACTGTCTAATGAAAACCATTTTGTTTGATATTTTGATAACAGATAATTGACTCCACAGGTTTTAAATCAATGTATATGATTATATAATGAATAATTCTAACTAATCATTCATTCCTTTCACTTAACAGTTGATTTATTCTACAGGTTGTAATTAATATTTGTAATGTACATCTTTTATTTTAGTTAGAGGGTCCACAGCTTTTGATTAGGAATAGCAGAATAGTTCGTATTGATAGTTGAGCAGTAAAAGGGTTTTTGTAGATCAGTGAATACTTAGGTGTTGACCAGCCTTTGTTGTTTAATAATTGTGTTGACCAGAACTGTAATTAGTATTGAATGAGCAATTAAGTGACACATATTCATACACAATAAGGAAAAAACATTTAAGTGAAAAAACACACACATAAATTACATTTAGATTAAAACACACACACATAGATTACATTTAAGTCAATAATACACAATACCACTGAAACAATCCGTTGTTCTGAATTGTAGTGTTCTGTGTGGACAGTTGACACAGTTAAAAGTTAGACTAGCATTTGTTTAGCAAACAAGGCAATAAGGAGGTGGGTTGTAAGAAAAGTACACCTTATCTCATATATAATATTTTCAGCATATTGAGCAGTAGAATGGGGGCAGAATCCAGTAAAATGGTAAAGGCTGTTAACCAAGATAGTGGAATATTGGCAACTTTATCCCCTATGGCTGTAGTGGAAAAAATGAATCCTCTTGTTAGGGAAATTAGCAAAATGTCTACGAAATGGAATAGCCGTTGGGCAGACATTGAACAGCTGTGGCCGAAAGAGGGCACCTTCGACTTACGACTTATTGCAACTTTAGAGGTACTTATTAAAACCTATAAAGCAAACCAGAGAAAGGGAAAGATTAGATCAGAGAAACGCAGGTTAGAGTTAGCTATTTTAGATCTATTTAAGGTAGAGGGGCAGAAAATAGCATTAGCTTGGGATGAGAAAACAGCAAAAATGGGAACGGAAAAGAAAACACTGGAACAGAAATTGAACATTCCATTCACAAACATGTGTCCAGTCTCCAGTCCCCCTCCATATGCTAAGGCACTGGAGGACCATTCCCAGAAGAAGAAGGAGCCAAGGGGAAAAGGGGACGACAGGAGTGACGAGGAAGATGACAGCGAAGATGGCAGTGAAGACTCAAGTGATGACGACAATGCAGATGGAGGCTACAACGCTCAGGTCAGGAAGATGATAGCCACAGCCGAAAGGAAAGGTGGGAGAAGACGCCGGGAGAAAGCGGAAAGAGAGGGAGAAAGACACCACAGACGGCTGAAGGAGCAACGAGAAAGGGAGGAAGAGGAAGATTGTCATCAAATGTCATCAAATACATTAAAGAACTGTCCAGTGCTGATTCGGGGTAACAAGATGGAATATCATCCTTGGAATCATACAGATCTGTCTGAGGTGATAGAAAAGCTCCCAGTCCTGGAAGACGGTGGACACGCGTGGACGAGAGAGGTAGACGTGAGACTGACAGGAACGCAAGCAGCAATGGGAGACCTGAAAAGACTCTTAGCTTTTATTGCAGGATTGGATACAATGCAGGAAATATTGATGAAGGCAGGACTTCATAGATATATCAATACATCAGTTTATGATCCAGAGCTCTTCGCAGCAAACAGAGGCAGGCTGTGGAAGGCAATCAGAGAGACTTACCCTACTCACATTCACCCAGACAATATCATTGTGAAGCCACTGGGGGGAGATGAGAATCCCAGGGGTTTTGTTGCCCGTGTGCACTCTCAATGGAGAAGTGTGACAGGGAAGGACGCTGAAGATAACCCCTTAGAAAAATCCATAATCAGGGAAAAAATACAACAAGGGCTTCCTACCCCAGTTAAGGATAAGCTAGCAGAAGTGGTGGGGCTACGACACATGAACAAAGCTGTTTATATAGACCACGTAGCTCATCAAGTTGAGTTATATCGAAAGAATATTCAGATACAGAAGACACAAGACGAAGAGTCACTCAGAATATTGACTCATGTGCAATTGACTGAAAGCAAGAGGAACATAGAGGGAGTGCAGGCTTTAGCTCGACAGGTCCCATCTCAGCCACAGCAACAGCCACCTGGAGTGCAGACTGCTACTTACCAGTCCTACTCACAGGGGCCACAAGGGGGGTATCCTGCTACTTACCAGCCATACCCACAGGGGCCACCAGGGGTGCAAGCGGTTCCATACCAGCCGTACACACAGCCTGGCCAAGGACCACCACCAGGGGGATGGACAGCAGCAGGGAAGAAGATGCTAGAACCATGTTACCAATGCGGCCAGAATGGACATCTAGCCTGTACCTGCTACAACAGGCCCCAGGGGGGCGCAGGGGGGAGCCAAGGAGGAGGATATTGGCCCCCTGCTACACCTGCTCCAGGAGTGATGAACCCTTACGGAGGCCCAGCAGCTGGCCTATAGGGGTGCCCGGAAGATCCGAGTGGGAGGTGCCAGCTGGTGGTGACAAAGAAGCCTGAAGACGCCACGCACCTTCCTATGTCTGGAGAATATGTCAAGACAATCGGATTTGAGGAAATTAAACAGCTGATTCCTACAACTGAGCTTGTAGACTTAGAGTACAAGGGACAGAGAGCAACTCTGTCAATACTTGTGTCAGAACACACGCCAACAGGGCTGCTAGGGAGAGATGCTCTATGCCAATTGAACTGTACAGTAAAATGCACACCTGACGGCTGTCAGGTGACGGTGCCATCCGGTGCTCAGATTCCATCGACAGCCAGAGTGATTAAGCATAGAACAGACCTACAAGCTTTGCCTTTAAAGGGAGCTGATATAGAATATTGGGTTGATGGGTCTTGTTACCGGGTAGGAGAAACTTTGTGCGCTGGGTATTCCTTAGTTAAAGCACAGAATTCAGAGTTTATTGTAGAACAGGCTGAGGCAGTTCCTCAGCCTTGCTCAGCTCAGTTGGCTGAGTTGATTGCCCTCACAGAAGCATGCAACTTGGGAACCGGACGGAGAGTGACAGTGTACACCGATTCTGCCTATGCACATAATGTTTGTCATTTTAATGGAGCTGTATGGAGGGGGCGGGGTTTTAAGAGAACTGATGGTACGCCTATACAGCACCACGCACAGATCATGAAGCTGTTACAGGCCATGATGAAGCCAAAGGAATTAGCCATAGTGAAGTGTGCCACACACAGGTCTGACTCATCACATGTCACACAAGGTAACAGGGCTGCAGAAGATGCAGCCAAAGCCATTACAGGAGCAGACAAGGCAGGTAAAGGTCTTCTGGTCGCACATGAAATGCAATTACAGGGCGATGGTCACACTGGAGGATTTATTGATGTTACAGAGCAGAGCAACTACGTTAGACAAGAACGTTTGGCTAGCAAGGGGGGCAAGTCAGGATAACACAGGTTTATGGAGGAATCATGAGGGGTTGGTTGTAGCACCCTCAGATTTATTAGGCATGTTAATACGGGAAGCTCATGGATTAGCACATGTGGCTAGGGGGGAGGTAAGACGCAAGATCAACAAGGAATATGGGTTTTGGAGTCCATATTTGATGGAACAGATTGACCATGCTTTAGGTCAATGTGGGGTCTGTTGGAGAAACAACATCAGAGTGGGTACACCAGTGGTGTCTGGGCATATCCCTACCCCAATTGGGCCACGGGTGGTGGACAGGGGGGTGGATGTACAGAGTAGGCAGGATGTTGTGCCAACAGGTGCCGGTTGACCCGAACATCACACAAGGGTTAAGAGGTGTCTCTAGAGGGACCAATTCAATCCCCAGCTGCCGTGCCAACTCAATATCCATAAAACTTTCATCCGCCCCGGAGTCAATTAGGACGGAAAAGGGCTGGGATTGGCCATGCCACAGAAGTTGAGCCTGAAGTTGGGGACGAGAGAGAGGGGAAGACATACAGGTCTGGCTCGAACGTACCTCGTCAACTACGGTCGGTGGACGGAGAGGACATGAAGACAGAAAATGCCCCATACGCCCACAGTATAGGTGTGGTATATTTTAACACACATACCATGAATTTGTATGATAAGGCTTTGTAACATTTACATTTACATTTTTGGCATTTGGCAGACGCTTTGTTCCAAAGCGGAGCCTTTGCGCCTACAGGCATGCACTCTGGCCCATGGGGGTTTTACGACAGACCACATGGTCGAACACACACACAGACACACACAGACACACACAGATAAGCACACACACACACACACACACACACGCACACACACACACACACACTCTGGCCTCTCCCCTTGACCAGCTATAAGGAAGGTGTTAGGGCAGGCATCTAGGTGACTGTGATAGGTTCACTGGTAGATATTTGCATAAGAAAAGGGATACAAAAAGAGAAGACAGGGGGAGAGAGGGTCTCTTTACCACCCCAGCCAGGCCAGGAGAGGAGAGCAGACATCAGGCTCCAGCTATTGGTATATGTATGTATGTTTTGTACTTTGATTAAATCGTCTTAAACTCAATAACTGTTCTTTGATTCATAACCAACGAAATTAACCTCATAAGTGGCGAGCCAGCCAGGAGATGAAAAAATAGCCTTTGATTCACAGTCTTTTGCAACTCTTCAATTCAACAAAGGTAGGTTTCTGCAGAGACCCCTCCCCCGTCGATTGGTGTGTGCAAAGTTGACTGTGAATCTCAGATAAGTTATACTCAAAAGAATCTTGTGTAAAGTTAATCTTGTTGGAATAGAAACAAACCTTTCATAGTCTTTAAACTGGGGTTGGTGAGGGCCGAATTTGGAAATTCGCTTTTTGTAAATATAGTTTTTGATGGTAAGGGATTTGAGTGTTTGTATGGTATTACGGAATATCGTGAGTGTGTGTGTAAAATTGTGTTAGGGAATGAGTATTCCTAATTTGATAAAGTGTAATTGGACTGTGAAGTCTATTTTGTAAGAAAGAGCATTATTGTAGTAGAATCTTCAGAACTGTGGCCAGAAGTGTGTCTTAGACGCCATTGTCAGCGGAGCAAAAACACGCACGCTCAGGCACGCGCGGACACACACAGGCCTAGATATCTCTGTGAAGAGACCGTGTGAAAAGCATAAACATTGTTGAATGAGAATTAGTTTGGTAACTAATAGTTAAATTGCATTGAAAGATAATCTTGAAATTGTTGTGTCGTAGAAAATAACATTATTGTGGAAAGCAAAGTATATGTTGTGAGACTAATTCCACAGGAGCGGTTTTTCCCGAGAAGAAAGGACAAAGGCTTGCAATACCCCTCCCCCTCCCTTTCTCTCCTGTTGGTTTTCAAATAGACGCGCGCTCACACATGCACGAGCGTCCGCGCTCGTACACAAATACATTCCTTCATTCACGCAGCAGAAACGCTCTAGGGGGCTGCGTGTGATTGTTGCATTACAGATAAAGTTAAATCCATTTACATAGATTGTAGTATTATAAAGATAGAGATAAAGTGAATTGATCATTGGGGTATTTTAAATAGTTTAAAGTTACAGTTAAACATTCATAGACTAGGAAAAGAGGCGAGTTTACAGCCATTACACACGAAGACTCGCGCATGCGCATTGCAGGCGCATTTCACACACACAGCAGTGAGCGCGGAGCTCACGTTCAAACCCTTTCTTTAATTTTTCATTTTGTGATAAAGTTGTGATCGTTGAATCACGAAAGTTAAGCATAGTTTGTTAAAAAGTAAAAGAATAGATTGTGGGCTTTTGATAGATTCAAAGGAAAAGAGGCCAGTCGTTCTGTGAGACATCTGTTGACTGTCTCCCTAAGCAAAGTCACAGCAGTGCCTCCAGCACAGATATTTATGACCCCCAATAAAACGGCTCTGCCTGCTTGCATAGAATGTTGACAGAGATCTGTAGAGAACATTCATAGAATGATGTTTGTAAATGACTGTTGAATATTACATTACTTGTTTAATTACTAATTGGGTAAAAAAAATATTCAGATCATTCATTGTCTGTTTCACAAAACAATTGATTGATTCCACAGGTTTGATCAAATGTCTGTGACTGTCTAATGAAAACCATTTTGTTTGATATTTTGATAACAGATAATTGACTCCACAGGTTTTAAATCAATGTATATGATTATATAATGAATAATTCTAACTAATCATTCATTCCTTTCACTTAACAGTTGATTTATTCTACAGGTTGTAATTAATATTTGTAATGTACATCTTTTATTTTAGTTAGAGGGTCCACAGCTTTTGATTAGGAATAGCAGAATAGTTCGTATTGATAGTTGAGCAGTAAAAGGGTTTTTGTAGATCAGTGAATACTTAGGTGTTGACCAGCCTTTGTTGTTTAATAATTGTGTTGACCAGAACTGTAATTAGTATTGAATGAGCAATTAAGTGACACATATTCATACACAATAAGGAAAAAACATTTAAGTGAAAAAACACACACATAAATTACATTTAGATTAAAACACACACACATAGATTACATTTAAGTCAATAATACACAATACCACTGAAACAATCCGTTGTTCTGAATTGTAGTGTTCTGTGTGGACAGTTGACACAGTTAAAAGTTAGACTAGCATTTGTTTAGCAAACAAGGCAATAAGGAGGTGGGTTGTAAGAAAAGTACACCTTATCTCATATATAATATTTTCAGCATATTGAGCAGTAGAATGGGGGCAGAATCCAGTAAAATGGTAAAGGCTGTTAACCAAGATAGTGGAATATTGGCAACTTTATCCCCTATGGCTGTAGTGGAAAAAATGAATCCTCTTGTTAGGGAAATTAGCAAAATGTCTACGAAATGGAATAGCCGTTGGGCAGACATTGAACAGCCGTGGCCGAAAGAGGGCACCTTCGACTTACGACTTATTGCAACTTTAGAGGTACTTATTAAAACCTATAAAGCAAACCAGAGAAAGGGAAAGATTAGATCAGAGAAACGCAGGTTAGAGTTAGCTATTTTAGATCTATTTAAGGTAGAGGGGCAGAAAATAGCATTAGCTTGGGATGAGAAAACAGCAAAAATGGGAACGGAAAAGAAAACACTGGAACAGAAATTGAACATTCCATTCACAAACATGTGTCCAGTCTCCAGTCCCCCTCCATATGCTAAGGCACTGGAGGACCATTCCCAGAAGAAGAAGGAGCCAAGGGGAAAAGGGGACGACAGGAGTGACGAGGAAGATGACAGCGAAGATGGCAGTGAAGACTCAAGTGATGACGACAATGCAGATGGAGGCTACAACGCTCAGGTCAGGAAGATGATAGCCACAGCCGAAAGGAAAGGTGGGAGAAGACGCCGGGAGAAAGCGGAAAGAGAGGGAGAAAGACACCACAGACGGCTGAAGGAGCAACGAGAAAGGGAGGAAGAGGAAGATTGTCATCAAATGTCATCAAATACATTAAAGAACTGTCCAGTGCTGATTCGGGGTAACAAGATGGAATATCATCCTTGGAATCATACAGATCTGTCTGAGGTGATAGAAAAGCTCCCAGTCCTGGAAGACGGTGGACACGCGTGGACGAGAGAGGTAGACGTGAGACTGACAGGAACGCAAGCAGCAATGGGAGACCTGAAAAGACTCTTAGCTTTTATTGCAGGATTGGATACAATGCAGGAAATATTGATGAAGGCAGGACTTCATAGATATATCAATACATCAGTTTATGATCCAGAGCTCTTCGCAGCAAACAGAGGCAGGCTGTGGAAGGCAATCAGAGAGACTTACCCTACTCACATTCACCCAGACAATATCATTGTGAAGCCACTGGGGGGAGATGAGAATCCCAGGGGTTTTGTTGCCCGTGTGCACTCTCAATGGAGAAGTGTGACAGGGAAGGACGCTGAAGATAACCCCTTAGAAAAATCCATAATCAGGGAAAAAATACAACAAGGGCTTCCTACCCCAGTTAAGGATAAGCTAGCAGAAGTGGTGGGGCTACGACACATGAACAAAGCTGTTTATATAGACCACGTAGCTCATCAAGTTGAGTTATATCGAAAGAATATTCAGATACAGAAGACACAAGACGAAGAGTCACTCAGAATATTGACTCATGTGCAATTGACTGAAAGCAAGAGGAACATAGAGGGAGTGCAGGCTTTAGCTCGACAGGTCCCATCTCAGCCACAGCAACAGCCACCTGGAGTGCAGACTGCTACTTACCAGTCCTACTCACAGGGGCCACAAGGGGGGTATCCTGCTACTTACCAGCCATACCCACAGGGGCCACCAGGGGTGCAAGCGGTTCCATACCAGCCGTACACACAGCCTGGCCAAGGACCACCACCAGGGGGATGGACAGCAGCAGGGAAGAAGATGCTAGAACCATGTTACCAATGCGGCCAGAATGGACATCTAGCCTGTACCTGCTACAACAGGCCCCAGGGGGGCGCAGGGGGGAGCCAAGGAGGAGGATATTGGCCCCCTGCTACACCTGCTCCAGGAGTGATGAACCCTTACGGAGGCCCAGCAGCTGGCCTATAGGGGTGCCCGGAAGATCCGAGTGGGAGGTGCCAGCTGGTGGTGACAAAGAAGCCTGAAGACGCCACGCACCTTCCTATGTCTGGAGAATATGTGAAGACAATCGGATTTGAGGGAATTAAACAGCTGATTCCTACAACTGAGCTTGTAGACTTAGAGTACAAGGGACAGAGAGCAACTCTGTCAATACTTGTGTCAGAACACACGCCAACAGGGCTGCTAGGGAGAGATGCTCTATGCCAATTGAACTGTACAGTAAAATGCACACCTGACGGCTGTCAGGTGACGGTGCCATCCGGTGCTCAGATTCCATCGACAGCCAGAGTGATTAAGCATAGAACAGACCTACAAGCTTTGCCTTTAAAGGGAGCTGATATAGAATATTGGGTTGATGGGTCTTGTTACCGGGTAGGAGAAACTTTGTGCGCTGGGTATTCCTTAGTTAAAGCACAGAATTCAGAGTTTATTGTAGAACAGGCTGAGGCAGTTCCTCAGCCTCAGACCTGGAGATGGAACTTTTGGAACTTTTTACTTATTGAGCCTGCACTGTTTTATGTATTTTATTGAATGTTTTTCTGTTTTCTGTACTGAATGTTTTCTGCCCTAACTGAGCTGTTTGACAACAAAATTTCCCCATTGGGGACAATAAAGGTTTTCAATCAAAAAGCCTTGCTCAGCTCAGTTGGCTGAGTTGATTGCCCTCACAGAAGCATGCAACTTGGGAACCGGACGGAGAGTGACAGTGTACACCGATTCTGCCTATGCACATAATGTTTGTCATTTTAATGGAGCTGTATGGAGGGGGCGGGGTTTTAAGAGAACTGATGGTACGCCTATACAGCACCACGCACAGATCATGAAGCTGTTACAGGCCATGATGAAGCCAAAGGAATTAGCCATAGTGAAGTGTGCCACACACAGGTCTGACTCATCACATGTCACACAAGGTAACAGGGCTGCAGAAGATGCAGCCAAAGCCATTACAGGAGCAGACAAGGCAGGTAAAGGTCTTCTGGTCGCACATGAAATGCAATTACAGGGCGATGGTCACACTGGAGGATTTATTGATGTTACAGAGCAGAGCAACTACGTTAGACAAGAACGTTTGGCTAGCAAGGGGGGCAAGTCAGGATAACACAGGTTTATGGAGGAATCATGAGGGGTTGGTTGTAGCACCCTCAGATTTATTAGGCATGTTAATACGGGAAGCTCATGGATTAGCACATGTGGCTAGGGGGGAGGTAAGACGCAAGATCAACAAGGAATATGGGTTTTGGAGTCCATATTTGATGGAACAGATTGACCATGCTTTAGGTCAATGTGGGGTCTGTTGGAGAAACAACATCAGAGTGGGTACACCAGTGGTGTCTGGGCATATCCCTACCCCAATTGGGCCACGGGTGGTGGACAGGGGGGTGGATGTACAGAGTAGGCAGGATGTTGTGCCAACAGGTGCCGAGGTTCCCAGAGAACCTGAGAAGGAGGAGCTACGAGGAGATGCTGTGGTGTTGCCAGAGCCAGTGGCAATGCCAGTGTTACAGCCAGTGACATTACCGGCAATGCCTGAAGCCGAGGGGACAGTGGAAAGCTGTCCAGATGCCAATGAACCAGAAACCAACGAAGCAGAGAGTGTTGACAGTCTGGAGGTCCAGCCTGGGAGTGTCCAAAGCCTGGACACCTGTGCTACTGGGGATGCTGACGAGTGCCTGCATCATGCTTCAGATGATGCTGAGGGCGACTCCCCAGACCTTGATCAGCGTGGGAGGGGACCAGACGACTGCCTGAACCTCAATGACACTGACGGACGACGACCAGTTAGGAAAAGATTAAAGACTATGAATAGGGTAGTGAAGCAGCAGATCAAAGGGAACGAAGGGAATGGACAGCAGATGATAGCATGGCTGGAAACGGTCTTAGGGGCATGGGAAACTTATTTTGCTAAGATAGGAGCACCTATTATAGCAGACATGATTTTTGACTTTCTTAGGAGACAGGGCCTCATTGACTGTTTTTGGAAAATCAGTCACTCAGTCCATGTTGATGAACTTTTCAGAAGACTAGTCCTCATCTGAGGTGAAGATCTATGCATTAATGCATTCCCTTTGTCCTGTGCTTACTGTTGGGGAATTATGTGTTATGATAACTGAATGTCATTATTTGTGTATTGTTTGTTTATTTCTATATCGTATGTGATTGATGTCAGTTGAGAAGTGATGTGGTGGTTATGCAAAGATAGGAAAGAGGTTCTGTTCCTAGCGCAACGAAGAAAAAGCTCCTGACTAGGAAAGGTTATCAATCTGAGACAGCGGTAAAGGTTGTTCTGAAGATGCAAGAAACAAGAAGACATCGGTCGTTGGAAGTTTTTGTGTTGAAATATGTATGATGTACTGTGTTTAGATTAATTTGTATTGTTATTTTTAGGATTCTTTTTTATTGTTGATTGTTTTGTATTTGGTTTATATGATATGTTTGGTTACTGGTACTGGTGCTGAGTTGGTCTGTGTTATTATGTTTCTTGTGTTGTGTGTTGATGTAGTTTTTCTGTCTGTTGTTGTTATTTTTTAATTTTTTTTATTTCTTAGTTGCAGTATGTGGGGTTTGTGTTTTTGTTTTTGTTTTATGTGATCGTTTAGTTTCGGGGAATATGTGGTATATTTTAACACACATACCATGAATTTGTATGATAAGGCTTTGTAACATTTACATTTACATTTTGGGCATTTGGCAGACGCCTTGTTCCAAAGCGGAGCCTTTGGGCCTACAGGCATGCACTCTGGCCCATGGGGGTTTTACGACAGACCACATGGTCGAACACACACACAGACACACACAGATAAGCACACACACACACACACACACACACACACACGCACACACACACACACACACACACACACACACACACACACACACTCTGGCCTCTCCCCTTGACCAGCTATAAGGAAGGTGTTAGGGCAGGCATCTAGGTGACTGTGATAGGTTCACTGGTAGATATTTGCATAAGAAAAGGGATACAAAAAGAGAAGACAAGGGGAGAGAGGGTCTCTTTACCACCCCAGCCAGGCCAGGAGAGGAGAGCAGACATCAGGCTCCAGCTATTGGTATATGTATGTATGTTTTGTACTTTGATTAAATCGTCTTAAACTCAATAACTGTTCTTTGATTCATAACCAACGAAATTAACCTCATAAGCAAGCATTATTATTAACCCGGCGAGTACGTTCTTCTGCTGTTAAGCGAGCCCTACCGAGTTGCATGGGCTCAGGCTCGGCCATCTCCGTCCGTACTCGGGAGGATCCGGCAAAGGACAGGAGAGAGGATCGGGGCGGGGCTGCGGAGGAGGAAGTGGGCACTACCTGGTGTTCAGACCGTTCCCTACGGCGCTCCCGAAACCGGTTGTCAAGACGAATAGCCAAGGTGATGAGTTGTTCCAGATTATCGGGTTCGTCCCGGGAAGCAAGTTTGTCCTTGAGTCTGTCATTAAGCGCTTGTGCAAACGAACTCTGGAGAGCCTCGTCATTCCACCCGCTCTCCGCCGCGAGGGTACGGAATTCGATGGCTAGTTCAGCCACACTACGGGTCCCCTGACGGAGGGAGTGAAGACGTCTGGCGGCGTCCCGACCAGCGACAGGATGGTCAAAGACCCTTCGCATCTCCCCAATGAAGTCTTGGTAAGAATTGCAAGCCCTGTCTGTCTCTCCCAGACCGCCGCAGCCCAGTCGAGAGCGGGACCCTTCAATAATCCAATGAGGTACGCGATGCGAGTGCGGTCCGAGTTAAAAGCTTGGGGTCGTAGCTCGAACAGTAAGGAGCACTGTAGTAAAAAAGGGCAACAATAATTTTTATTTTGCCATTTAGCAGACGCTTTTAATCCAAAGCGACTTACAATTACGAATTACAGGTACATTCCCCCTGGAGTAACTGAGGGCTAAGTGCCTTACTCAAGGGCACACTAGTAGTGGTGTGGTTTCAGGCGGGATTTGAACTCACAACCTTCCGATCACAAGTCCAACTCACTATCCACTAGACCACCACTACCCCACTCAATATCCATAAAACTTTCATCCGCCCCGGAGTCAATTAGGACGGAAAAGGGCTGGGATTGGCCATGCCACAGAAGATGAGCCTGAAGTTGGGGACGAGAGAGAGGGGAAGACATACAGGTCTGGCTCGAACGTACCTCGTCAACTACGGTCGGGCCTGCTCTTTTAGTGGACGGAGAGGACATGAAGACAGAAAATGCCCCATACGCCCACAGTATAGGAAAGAACCGAGGTCGCCACCATAGCGCTCGGGGAGTGGAGTCGTGGGTGTCGTGGGTGGAGAGTGGGACGGTGAGTGAACAGGCATAGGAGGACCAGGGAAAGGAGCAGGGGGGCTGTGAGTGGTGTCGGGTCCGACGACCGTGGAAGTGAGGCTTTTAAAGTTTTTGCTCATCTCCACAACCGCCTCCTCTTGCGGGCGTTTAGTACGGGCGTTTAGTACGGGTAGAGAATTGCCCTCCCAGGGCCATAAGGGCGTCTGAGTGTTGCCCCAGCAGTTTGCCCTGTTCTGTGAGGGCTCGTAGGACTGATGCTGTATCTGCTGGGTTCAGTTCCATGGCCAGATCGTACTGTTACAGTCAGATAGGGAACCCAGGCGCAGACCAGTGATGCCGGTAACGCGATACTAAGTAACGCGATACTCTAATCTGAATACTTTTCCCAGTAACGAGTATTCTAACGCGATACTATTTCCAAATCAGTAATCGGATTAAAGTTACTTATTCAAGTGGCTGTGCGTTACTATTGCGTTACTACCTCATAACTTAGGCTAAATGCAGTATTTCTTTGTAATGTTCGATAGTAAACAAACATTTCTCACGTCTTGGGGAGTGACGTCAGTGCCCACGTTTTCAACACGAGGTTACTATGGAAGGCCATGCCCGCAAAAAACGGCTCTCGACTACGCGAGATTGCAGCAGAATCGCTCACGTGTATCACCACGCTGATTGCACAGTGTAAACAGAAGCGTAGCCTACACAATGGAGCGAGAACAGAGATATGCGTTAAATAGCTGGAAATATAAGGATTATTTTGAGTTTGTGTCAGCAAAGGATGACAAGAACATAAATGTTGATCATTGATAAACTAAATTGATAAGACTCACCCAGTTTAGGATTAGGATTATATTAGGATCATATCTGAATGGTCAGGGTAGGTTTTAGGTTTTGTGAAACCACTCCTTGCTAGTTACTGTTAAATAAAGATTATATTTATTTTATTGTTTAAAAACAAGTATTTATGTTGGGTGAGGCAAAGAAAGACTCTTTATTTTGTTGTTTTAAGTTATTGTTTAAAGTTTAATTATGTAATTTAAGTTACTGTTAAAATAAAGTGAGTTTTGGCAAAACCAGTTTTCATTTTTATGTTGCGGGGGGGGGGGGGGGGGGTCGGGTGCCTAGGCAGCTGCCAATAGTAACTTAAAAAGTAACTAGTAATCTAACTTAGTTACTTTTAAAATCAAGTAATCAGTAAAGTAACTAGATTACTTTTTAAAGGAGTAATCAGTAATCAGTAATCAGAATACTTTTTCAAAGTAACTGTGGCAACACTGGCGCAGACACAGACCAGAGACAGATGTAGAAAAATAAAGTATATTTATTAAAGGGGTTAGGCAGAGAATGGTCGTAGGGCAAGCGGGGGTTCAGGCAGGGGGAGTAGTCGGCAGGCAGGCAGGGGCTTAGGCAGGAGGGGTAGTCGGCAGGCAGGCAGGGGCTTAGGCAGGAGGAGGAGTTGTTAGGCAGGCAGGGATCAGGCCGGTAGGGCAGGCAGGCAGGAGGGCAGGCAGGGCATGAGGGCAGGCAGGGCAGGCAGGGCAGTCAGGCAGGTGGGGCAGGCAGGCAGGAGGGCAGGTAGGGCAGGCAGGCAGGAGGGCAGGTAGCAGGAGTCCGGTAGGGGTACTGGGGGTAAAGGCAAAACAGGGGTAAGTAGGAGGCAGGGTAGTAATTAGGTAGGGGAGCTGGAAGCGTATCATACGGTAAACTGAAGCTACGATCTGGCAGTGAAGTGAAGGCTGGACCGGGTCTTTATGCAGGGCTACCGATGTGGTAATTGTGAACAGCCGGACAATTGCACACCTGAAGCCACTCCTGTCAATTAGAGGGAGAGAGAGAGAGAGAGAGAAGGAGAGAGGGAAAGAGAGAGAGAGGCACTGCCCACTACCCAGAGGTAGAGGGCGTGACAATAGTGTTAATAAAGGGAGACCCTACCCAGTATTAGTATAGTGTTAATTAGGGCTGTTACGATTATTCGACGTCGTCGACGTCATCGACTACGTCAATACGTCGGTTAGCGTAATATGCGTCGGTTAGTCGTAAATAAACAAAATGGCGTTTTTTTTTTTGTTTTTTTTTTTTAAACCTTTATTTTACCAGGCGAGACAATTAAGTGTATGAGTGAAAAATGGATAGCTACTAGCTAATGTTACACAAGCAATGTAGCTCACCACAGTTCGTATGTCTTGTCTTCTGGTGTTAGTAACGTTAGCTATGTAGCTGGCTAGCTACGGTAGCCTATTGTCATTGTGGTGCGAGCACCTACTGTACGTTATCTAGCTCGTAGCTCGCATGCTACGTTAGCATCAATTTAGCTAATCATAACATAGCAGCGAGAGTAACGTTAGCTAGCTATGTGTTGTGGTGATGGACAGACTTCTAAATGGCCATGTTGGCATTCAAGTTGGCTAAACATAGCAGTGAGGCGGAGACAAATACGTTTTTTTTTTTTTTTTTTTTTTACAGTACAAAAATTATCGTTAGACTTATCGATAAATTAGTCGTTAGACTAATCGAATAATCGATAAAATAATCGCTAGATTAATCGTTAGAAAAATAGTCGTTTGGGACAGCTCTAGTGTTAATAAAGGGAAGCCCTACCCAGTATTAGTATAGTGTTAATAAAGGGAGGCCCTACCCAGTATTAGTATAGTGTTAATAAAGGGAAGCCCTACCC
>NC_137680.1:24635599-24643099 GCF_963989245.1 Nansenia antarctica
GTGTAGGCGGTAGGCTAACTTAAAAGCCGGCCAACTAGAGGTTGTTGTGTGTAAGTAGCAGCTTCCCATTGTAAAGATTATGATCATGTGACCCCAGAGGCGGCTCTTATAGTAGGTAACACAGACACGGCTGTTCTGTTAAATCACCAGTAAGACCAAGGAGATCATTGTGGACTTCAGGAAATTGTGGACTGCCATTGTGGACTGCCATTCAGCAGACACTTTTAATTGACTTTTAATCACTTTTAAAGCAGCTTACAATAACAATTTACAGGGACATTCCCCCTGGAGTAAGTGAGGGCTAAGTGGCCTTCAAGGGCACACTAGTGGTGGTGTTCCCAGGTCTTACTCAAGGACACACTAGTGGTGGTGTTCCCAGATCTTACTCAAGGACACACTAGTGGTGGTGTTCCCAGGTCTTAATCAAGGACACACTAGTGGTGGTGTTCCCAGGTCTTACTCAAGGACACACTAGTGGTGGTGGTCCCAGGTCTTACTCAAGGACACACTAGTGGTGGTGTTCCCAGGTCTTACTCAAGGACACACTAGTGGTGGTGTTCCCAGTTCTTACTCAAGGACACACTAGTGGTGGTGTTCCCAGGTCTTACTCAAGGACAGTGGCGGACTCAGGCTGTTTGAAGAGCAGGGGCGAAAAGAAAAAAAGGGCATCTACTGCACAACATGGGACCCCATCAGTGCACATGGTCAAGTTTAGACCATTGGAGGGGCAGGCAATAGGGCACATCCTCTAATTTTGCCACTCAAAAGGGCACTTTAGTGCGACGTTTTTCAACTGTGGGGGCACATGGTCAAGTTTAGACCATTGGAGGGGCACCAATAGGGCACGTCCTCTCATTTTTGCCACTCAAAAGCGCACTTAAGCGAGACGTTTTTCAACCTTGGGGGCACCAGGAAGGGCGGTCGCCCCCCCTGCCCCCCCTCTGAGTCCGCCAGTGCTCAAGGACACACTAGTGGTGGTGTTCCCAGGTCTTACTCAAGGACACACTAGTGGTGGTGTTCCCAGGTCTTACTCAAGGACACAATAGTGGTGGTGTTCCCAGGTCTTACTCAAGGACACACTAGCGGTGGTGTTCCCAGGTCTTACTCAAGGACACACTAGTGGTGGTGTTCCCAGGTCTTACTCAAGGGCACACTACTGGTGGTGGGATTTGAACTCACAACCTTCCGATCACCAGTCCAACCCACTATCCACTAGACCACTACTACCTCCTCACTAGAAAACCAATGAGATGGAGGTGGAGCGTGTTCCCAAGTGCTTTAAGTTCCTGGGGGTCCACATCTCCACATGAGGACCTCTCTTTGACCCTCAACTCCTCTTCCTTGGTCCAAAACAATGCGCAGCAGCGCCTATACTTCCTGAGGAGATTGAAGGAAGCCCAGCTGTCTCACAACATCCTGACCGACTTCTACCACTGCACACTACCACTGGGTGTGTAGTCTGGGTACCCAGAGAACAGCCAATCAGAGGACAGGGGACAGACAGCCAATCAGAGGATAGGGGACAGACAGCCAATCAGAGGATAGGTGACAGACAGCCAATCAGAGGACAGGGGACAGACAGCCAATCAGAGGACAGGGGACAGACAGCCAATCAGAGACAGGGGGGCAGGCTCAGCCAATCAGAGACAGGGGGGCAGGCTCAGCCAATCAGAGGCAGAGGGACAGGCTCAGCCAATCAGAGGCCAGGGGACAGACAGCCAATCAGAGGACAGGGGGACAGACAGCCAATCAGAGACAGAGGGACAGGCTCAGCCAATCGGAGGACAGGGGGACAGGCTCAGACAATCAGAGGCAGGTATGAATGAATGATGAATGAATGAATGAATGAATGAATGAATGAATGAATGAATGGTCTTTATTGTCATTGATATAGTACAGGTACCAAACAACGAAATTTGGGAGGGGGGGCTCCCCTGGTGCTAGGAAAAAAAAACTAAAAAACAAGAAGGGAAAAGAGCTGGTTTACATAAATAAAGGCTATGTACACTATCCACTATACTATACTATACAAATAAAACACTGTGCTGTACTCTATGCTATGCTATACCTATTCTAACATTCCCTATCTCTGAACCTTATGTACCCGAGGGTTGTCATATTGCACATAGTGTTATTGCACATTCATTTAAAGTGTCGCAGTTTGCAGGTTTGAAATGTTCACAGTTGTGTTTCAGTATTGCACTTGATTTCAATCTAGTAGCTGTGATCAAATTGTCTAGATTGTCCAGGGCCTAGAACCTAGGTCTTTGCTGTGTTCAGGGCCTGAATGGCCCTGGGGTAGAAGCTGAGCTTCAGTCTGTTTGTCCTTGCGAACATGGTCCTGAACCGCCTGTCCGAGGGCAGCCGAGCAAAGTGTTCGTTCCCAGGGTGGGATGGGTCTCTGGAGATCTTGGAGGCCTTCCTGAGGCAGCGTGTGTTGTACAGCTCTTCCAGAGAGGGGAGGGGGGCGCCGGTGATCTTCTGGGCCGATCTCACGACTCTCTGTAGCCCATTCCTCTCTGCGGCTGTGCAGCTGGAGAACCACACGCAGATGCAGTAGGTGAGGATGCTCTCCACTGCGCAGCGGTAGAAGGTCACAAGCATCTCCTGTCCGATGTGGTTTTTCCTGAGGACTCTCAGGAAGTAGAGCCGCTGTTGTGCCTTCTTGATGATGGCTGCTGTGTTGGTCTTCCAGGACAGGTCATCCTGTACGTGCACCCCCAGGAATCGGAGGGTTGAGACTCTCTCCACGCTCCCTCCATCGACGAGCAGGGGCTGGACCTCAGATTTTTTCCTCCTGAAGTCCACGATGATTTCCTGGGTCTTTGACTGGTTCAGCAGCAGGTTGTTAACCTTGCACAGCTTGCCCAGCTGCTCCACCTCATCCCTGTACGCCGCCTCGTCGGTAGAGACAGCAGATGGAGGACAGAGGGACAGACAGCCAATCAGAGGCAGAGGGACAGGCTCAGTCAATCAGAGGCAGAGGGACAGGCTCAGCCAATCAGAGGCAGGTAGAGACAGCAGATGGAAGACAGGGGACAGACAGCCAATCAGAGGACAGGGGGACAGACAGCCAATCAGAGGACAGAGGGACAGGCTCAGCCAATCAGAGGACAGGTAGACACAGCAGATGGAGGACAGGGGGACAGGCTCAGCCAATCAGAGGACAGAGAGACAGGCTCAGCCAATCAGAGGACAGGTAGACACGGCAGATGGAGGTATGTATTATTCAGGCTGGAGGCAGATTCATGCTGCCTCTCCTCCCATCTCATCACTGCATCACCACAGAGGGGGAGTGTGTGTGTGTGTGTGTGTGTGTGTGTGTGTGTGTGTGGGTGGGTGGGCGGGGGGGACAGTGTGTGTGTGTGTGTGTGTGTGTGTGTGTGTGTGCGTGTGTGTGTGTGGTGTGTGTGTGTGTGTGTGTGTGTGTGTGTGAGTGTGTGTGCGTGTGTGTGCGTGTGTGTGTGTGTGTGTGTGTAAACTGAGTTGATCACGACATCCTCCCCCTTCCCATCGTATCAAAGCAGGTGTCTTGTACTCATTGGAGACACAGACACACACACACACACACCACACACACACACACACACACACACACCACACCACACACACACACACACACACACACACACACACACACCACACACACACACCATACGACACACACCACACCACACACACACACCACACATACACCATACGACACACACACCACACCACACACACACACACACACACACACACACACCACTCAGACACACACACACACTACCTCCCCCACCCCACACATACACACACACACACACACACACACACAACCACACTGTGTGTCCCCAAACTATTACAAAAGCCAAATGTGTGAATGTTGTAGAATACCGCAGTATTGCTGCAGTCACAGATGGTAAGAGGGGTAGGGGGGTAGGAGGGGGTAGGGTGTAGTGGAGGGGTACCTGGGGTAGTGGTGGTGGCCTCGGGGGTGAGTGAGTTGGACTGATGGTCAGAAGGTCATGAGTTCAGATCCCACCTGGGAACACCACCACTAGTGTGCCCTTGAGCAAGGCACTCAGCCCGAACTTACTCCAGGCAGACTGTCCCTGTAATCTCTAATTGTAAGTTGCTTTGGATAAAAGCGTCTGCTAAATGGTAACAATGAGTCTATGTCTCTCTGTCTCTCTCTGTCTCTCTCTGTCTCTCTCTGTCTCCCTCTGTCGCTCTCTGTCTCCCTCTTTCTCTCTCTCTCTCTCTCTCTACATCTCCCTCCTTCTCCTCCTCTCCCTCCCTCTCTTCCTCTCTCCCTCCTTCCTTGCCTCCCTCCCCCCTCTCTCCCTGCCCCCCCCTCCTTCCCTCCCCCCTCTCTTCCGTCTTCCCTCCCTCCTTGCCCCCCCTTCTCCCTCCCTCCCTCCCTCTCTCCCTCCCTCACAGAGCAGAGTAGAGCAGACCATAGCAGTAGAGAGCAGAGCAGAGTAGAGCAGACCATAGCAGTAGAGAGCAGAGCAGAGTAGAGCAAGACAGAGCAGAGCTGACATACACACAAACTGCATAGCTGACACTTTACAACTTCATCAGTTTATGCCTTTATGAATTTATCACTACATTACTTTAACACTTGTCCTTAATGTCTTTTATCCATTAAACTATTGCCGTAGTACATGTTTTATCTATCTACTTCTTACATTTACTTGTATTCATTGTAATTGTTATTTTCTTACTATGCTCCTCTTGCTGTATTTTTTTTTTTTTAAATAATGTATGTAGGCTAAGGCACTTTGAATTGACCCTGTGGTGAGAAATGTGCTACACAAATAAACTAAGCCTTGCCTTTCCACTTTATCACTCTATCATTTTATCACTCTATCTCTTCACCGGTTTATCACTCTATCATTTTATCACTCTATCTCTTCACCGGTTTAACACTTCATCATGTCATCAGTCTATCCACACCTGCGGCCACGCTGTGTTCATTTCATCAGGATGAGTTGATCCAATATGTGTAACGTCATCTGTAGGGGTTGTAAAATGAATCAACAACTGTAAGCAATGTCCCATAAATATTTGATGAACGCCTACAAGCGGTGTTAGCATCATTAAACGTTGTGTGTACTGTGTAGCGCAGGAAGCTAGTAAACATGCTAGCTAATAAACAAGCAGGCTAACATGCTATCATGCTAGTAAAACAAATAACAGACGAGCTGAAGACCGCTAGCAAATGACCCTGGGCTTCCCTGACAGCCATGCTCAAGTTGTAAGAGAACATCAGGGGGGATGGTGGATTTGATCATAGGGGGACAGTTTGAGCATCCCCAAGGCGTCAGTGACTTCAGTGTCAGTGACTGGGTAAACATGTCATTGCATGTGTGCGTGCCCCCTCGCCCACAGTATTTTACTCAATATGCGCAAAACTAAATGTTGAAATAGCAGTAATACCACGTTCATTGATAGAATGACACAAGGGATGGAAAGGGGGGATGGCAGTAATGCAGTAATCTGTGCAAAAAGGAGCCCAGACCAAGTATCGAGTGGATAAAACGAACATACTTTTCAGAAGGTCAACATTTCTGTTTTATGAATCCTTTTTTTTATCTTTTGTCTTATGCAATATTCAAATGAGATACTGGATTTTTGATTTCTCTGAGCTGTAACTAAGCCGTAATCATCAACATTAAAACAAAAAAGGCTTGAAATATTTCACTTTACTTTAATGAATCTAGAATATATAAACGTTTCACTTCATGTGTAATGAATCTAGAATATATACATATTTCACTTTATGTGTAATTAATCTAGAATACATACATAATTCACTTTATGTGTAATGAATCTAGAATACATAAATATTTCACTTTATGTGTAATGAATCTAGAATATATAAATATGTATTTTTATGTGTAATGAATCTAGAATATATAAACGGTTCACTTTGGTCACCCTTTTCACAATGTCGACCCTTTTTGTTGTGTTGGTTGATTACTAGCTGTGGTTGGACCTATGTTGCCTTGTTGTCGGGGGGTTTTGGTTTGTTTTCTTGTTTTTTTCTTGTTTTTGTTCATTTATTTGGTTCTTTGCTTGGCAGGGCAGTGAGTATCAGTGGGCTTTTATTTCCTGATCCGCCCTGCCCTGTATTATGGAGGAAGTGGGAGATGCCCTTTATTATATTATGGAGGTAGTGGGAGATGTCCTGTATTAAATATACATCAATAAAGACCATTCATCATTCATTATATTATGGAGGTAGTGGGAGATGCCTGTTTTGTTTATTCTTATTAGTGGAGGTGTTGTTGGATCTGTGTTTCTGTGTGTTATTTGTCATTGCTACAGTACAGGTACCAAACAACGAAATTTAGGAGGGGTGGCTCCCCTGGTGTTAGGAAAGGAAAAAAAAAACACATTTTAGAAAAAGCATAAAATCACAAGAAGGTAAGGAGCTGGTTTACATAAATAAAGGCTATGTACACAATCCACTGTACTATACTGCACAGATAGTCAACTAGGGTTGTCATATTGCACAAAAGTATTTTTTCACGTTATTTTAAAGTGTCACAGTTTGCAGGCTTGAAATGTACATGTTTGTGCCTCAGCACTAGCTGCCATACAATCCGTCCGGACTGTCCTGGGCCCAGAACTTAGGCCTTTTCTGTGTTCAGGGCCTTGACGGCCCTGTGGTAGAAGCAGTTCTTCAGTCTGTTTGTCTTAGCGGCCGGGGTCCTGTACCTCCTTTTCGAGGGCAGCCTGATAAAGTGTACGTGCCCAGGGTGGGTCGGGTCCCTGGAGATCTTGGAGGCCTTCCTGCGACAGCGTGTGTTGTACAGCTCTTCCAGAGAGGGGAGGGGGGCGCCGGTGATCTTCTGTGCTGTTCTCACGACTCTCTGTAGCGCGTTTCTCTCCGCTGTTGTGCAGCTGTGGAACCAGTTGCAGATGCCGTAGGTGAGGATGCTCTCCACTGCGCCGTGGTAGAAGGCCACCAGTATCTCCTGCTTGTTGTGTTCTTTCCTGAGGCATCTCAGGGTGTATAGCCGCTGTTGTGCCCTCTTGATGGTGCCTTTTGTGTTGTCCTTCCAGATGAGGGCTGTCCATTAAAACATGACCCTTTTTACACCCTTTCAGTGACTGACCTTGATCTTATGTTGTGCCTTTATGTGAACGGCTTTTGATCAGCACTTTGGTTTCTTTGGGGACACTTTCCTATATCCCTGTTGAGAGGCAGCTCCTAATACACTGGACATCTGTCTCCTGTGCCTTTGATAAATAAACTTGATTGGACATCATTACAAATGCTTTATAATTCTTATAAATGTTGATAAAAATGATACACATTTGTGATCGGAACACATTATCCCAACCTTCCATCAAGAACAGTAACCCATCATTCCTCTAATAGGAATCCTAGTGGATTCCATTCCCAACTGTCAGTAATGCTGCAGGCAGTAACAATGCATGCCTTTGCCACTGTGAACTACACATCCCAGAATGCTTTGCACCCCTGCCTAAGCCTGTCACATGACC
>NC_137680.1:24653099-24660599 GCF_963989245.1 Nansenia antarctica
GACCCCAGAGGCGGCTCTTATAGTAGGTAACATAGACACGGCTGTTCTAGTGTTAACAGAAGTGAGATACAGGATGGACCATTCAAGTTTCAAGTGTTATTGTTACGTCACATGACACAAGTGTGAGACAGTAACCTTCCTAAGCTTCAGTTCCTGACATTGCAGCGCAAGACAACATGACAAACGGCAAGATAAGTCAAAATAAAAAGGTGACACTGGTGACAATAGTAGATGATCATAGATAACAGACACGGCTGTGTCTCAGGAGGTAGAGCCGGGGTCTAATGATCGCAAGGTCAGCACAAGGTGGTTCGAGCCCCAGCTGGCCACATGTCGAGGTGTCCTTGGGCAAGACACTGAACCCCAAATTGCTCCCAGTGAGCGGGCCGGCACCTTGCATGGTAGCTTGCCGCCATTGGTATGTGAATATGTGTGAGTGAATGAGAGGCCGTTGCTTTGGAATAAGGCACTATATAAATCAGTCCATTTACATAATGTGACAAATAAGAAAGGATATAATGAGCATTACAATACAAAAATAAATACAATAGTACAGTATGATGTCATGAGTGGGTGGCTGCGGCTCAGTGGGTGGAGCATGTGACTGGACACGCCCCTTTCAGGAAGTGTTTGGTGGGAGGAAGACAGAGAGCACGTGGAGGAGAGGACAAACAGAATATATGATTATTGTTTTGAAGTTAAATCAAGTTACTATTAAGTGAGAGGGATATGTTCAGTTTGGCTTCCCCCCAGTAGCTTGGCTGTCTGGGTGGGTGGGGCGGGGGGGGGGGGGGGGGGGGTGACATATTTTGTTGGCACAAGGACTGATTGTTAGAGTAAATTATTCAATAATGGCAGCCTGTTTCGTTTCAAGATGTATAAGAAAAGATATTTAATATTCTTCTGCAGAAAGAGGAAGTTTACAGGTCCGTCAGACGAGTCTGAACGTTTCAAAGTTCCTCCCAAAAGTGATGATCATTCATTACAGGACAGCATTTATACAATTCAGGTTTCCACAGGTAAGGGGTCCGCCCTCAGGTGAGGTTTAGACCAATCATGAGCAAATGGGTGTGGGCTTGTACATTGATGAAGATGATTCTGATGAAGGCTAGGGGGGAAGCGGCCCCCACTTTCTCTCATGGAGACAAAGGTGAAAACGCAACACAATGGCCACAACTGGTTCAGTCTGGTCTTAGAGTACTCGGTCTGGGGCAACACAAAGGTCATAAACTGCTCTAGATGGTAGGGCAATCAGGTCTTTGTAATCATGTAAATGTGTCTATTGTCTTAGCCCATGTCAAGCTTCAAGTAGAGAAACTGGTTCTGTTGTGTGTGACAACAGGAAATCATCTTCTACAGTCTGCTGCAGACATTCAACCCAAGATGATGTTTGATTCTTAAATGTAGCTTATTACATATAATAATTTTCTCTCACATTCCACACTTTTTTAAGATGTAAACTCTTAAAACAAGAACAATTTGAAAAATAAGGGTCAAAACATTTTTGGAGAAAGAATAATACAAATTCATCACAACCCAAAAATCCTAAAATTAACAACCAAGCTTAAAATTAAGCACAGTACATCATACACAAGACAAAAAAAATAAAATAAAAATAAATCCAAACGACCGACGCTTTCTTGATTCTTGCATCTTCAATCTCTTCCTAATCGGTCGTTGTCTGTCAGTGTCATTGAGGTTCAGGCAGTCGTCTGTCTCCTTCCATGTTGGACATGGTCTGGGGAGTGGTCTTTAGAACCATCGAAAAACATGATGCAGGCATTCACCAGCATCTTCACTAGTACAGGTGTCCACACTTTGGACCCTGGCTGGACTCACAGGTATCTGTTGACAGATCCAACAATCAGAGTAATTCATCCTCGAAGCAAAATCTCTCATGATACTATGTGTCTTTCCTCCTTGAAACGGGCTGTTGAAACTGGAACACTGTCGTCGATGGTCGTTTGGTGGTTCTCTGTCGGGCCTGGCACCCTGGTGGCTGCGTCCTCCTCTGTCGGGCCTGGCACCCTGGTGGCTCTGGTTCCTCCTCTGTCGGGCCTGGCACCCTGGTGGCTCTGGTTCCTCCTCTGTCGGCCTGGCACCCTGGTCGTCATCTCCTCGGTGTTCTCTGGTGGGTCTGGTAACCCTGGTCGTAGTTTCCCTCTCTGGTGGCCCTGGTTCATCCCTCAATCATCTGGCTGGATATTGCGTAGCACGCCGTCTCTGGATTCTGGTAAAACGGCTTCCACTCTGAAATATATATCACATTCTTGCCGTGGCAAAAATCAAGTGTATCTGCAATAATACAGGGCCACCACTGGTCTGTCTGAGGAGACAGTTAACAAAAAAAAAAAAAAACTGCAACAGAATGTTATGTCTAATCAAACCCACATCTTAATATTAAAATAGGAAACGGTAGAACATTTTCGTGTGATTTGAAAATCATAAACAAATGTGTCATGTTTTATGATGTCAAAATATACTTACTGAAAAATCATTCGAAAACAAGAAAAACCAGGGTTAATTGTTAATGAGTTAGTGGGAGTTAGCAATCAAAAATATAGTATTTTATGAGCCTCTGATACGACAGGCCACATGGTTCTTTTTTCAATACATCATGGTCTGAACAATGCATGAATACCAAACAGATCTATATAATTTTGGACAGGTTTATGCAAAAAACTCAAAGTGGAGAGTGATCAGTTCTCCCAGAGTTTCACACATAAACCCACCTTCTTGAGAATAGAAATAACTCTCAGGGTCTTTCTGCGCAAGAAAGCAGCTCCCCATGACTTGGGTTAGAAAATATAAAACCTTGCCTAATGCAAAAAAAATGTTTTTAAAATAGAAAACAGAAACTTAAAAACCGCTAGGGTCTCATCACAACAAAAAGAATCCAAACAACTCAACAATTTTCCTAGAAGTGTCGGAAAACAAAAAACATTCTTAAACCATCAAGATATACAAAAATCCGGAGCTGTACATGGAGAAACAACGATTATAGATTGTTTCCTAAAATTGCTGTTGTGGTGTCGGGCAGAATCTGTAGGAGTGGTTGCCCCCACAATTATAACATGTAAAACCCTTATCACCCCACTGTCCGAAATGTGTCCGTGGCCGGCCACGCTGCTCTCCAGAACGTTTCTCCTGTCCCTCACAAAATCCAATTTGTGCAGAATGAGTCATATGTTTCTGTTTCCCATGGTTAGGAGTGTCACTCTCTCTGAACGACTTGATTTTATACCCATTTTAAACTCAAAATCAAGATATATTCAAAGGAACAATATAGATACAAATAGCACTATTAGTTAAAATAGCTTAAAAAAACACACAAGGAATGAAAACAGCTGTAATGTCTTATCACAAATAAGAAAATTCAAACAATACACAAACAAACTTGGTCTGTGGAGATTAGACTCTGGGCTTCAGGGGAGGGGTGGCTGGTAGGTCTTTTACATATGCACTGAGTCAACAGAAAAACTGAAGTATTAACACTGATTAACTAATTAAAACTGGAGTTCAGAACTTTGATTAGCTCAATGAAACTCTATATTCATACATGGAAAATTCAGAACACCTGGTTGGCTCAATGGATTTTATGGATAAGTACCACCTCCCCACTTTTACACAGAACTAACCTCTGTGTAATAAAAACCCAATCCTAGATCAACCTAGGATTATTTTTAGACCTGTGTTAACCAATATGTTGGATCTTGGACCTTAGTTAACCAATTTACTGCACAATCAAATGGCACTAGTTAACCACTGTTCACGATCGGTTAGACTCCCTGGTTAGGCCCTCTCTGTAACCAGGTGAACAGCAACTCCCCCTGATTAGTCCCTGTCTGCAATCAGGTCAGCAGCCACTCCCTCTGGTTAATACTTTTACTGTAACCAGATAACAGCAACGTCGAAAGATACACGTATATATATATCATATACACAAAAAGAGCAGTCCTATGATTTTGCCAGGTGCAATTATAGCCACGATAACATGTAAATCGTCTAAAAACGCCACAAGCCTTGCATCACAAAGTGCACCCGGAAACAAAAACCTCTCCAATCGGATATCTTTCTCCGATTAAATACCGTTCCGTATACAAATGAAAATCGACAGGCTTACCCTTGTTCGTGTAGTACGTAGACAGCGTGCTAAGGCCCTGATCATCCGCTCTCAGCCAATCCCCAAAAATAGAGGGGATCTCCTGACCGCGTCACTTGCTAGGTGAAACGGGAGAGCTCCGTCTCAAAAACAGCTCGTCAGCTGAAATGGCTGAGAACGGACAGAACAGGATACCTCCGCAGCCGCTCCCCTTGTTTCCTCGTCGCCAACTTGTTAGAGTAAATTATTCAATAATGGCAGCCTGTTTCGTTTCAAGATGTATAAGAAAAGATATTTAATATTCTTCTGCAGAAAGAGGAAGTTTACAGGTCCGTCAGACGAGTCTGAACGTTTCAAAGTTCCTCCCAAAAGTGATGATCATTCATTACAGGACAGCATTTATACAATTCAGGTTTCCACAGGTAAGGGGTCCGCCCTCAGGTGAGGTTTAGACCAATCATGAGCAAATGGGTGTGGGCTTGTACATTGATGAAGATGATTCTGATGAAGGCTAGGGGGGAAGCGGCCCCCACTTTCTCTCATGGAGACAAAGGTGAAAACGCAACACAATGGCCACAACTGGTTCAGTCTGGTCTTAGAGTACTCGGTCTGGGGCAACACAAAGGTCATAAACTGCTCTAGATGGTAGGGCAATCAGGTCTTTGTAATCATGTAAATGTGTCTATTGTCTTAGCCCATGTCAAGCTTCAAGTAGAGAAACTGGTTCTGTTGTGTGTGACAACAGGAAATCATCTTCTACAGTCTGCTGCAGACATTCAACCCAAGATGATGTTTGATTCTTAAATGTAGCTTATTACATATAATAATTTTCTCTCACATGATACAATGGAAATGATCAATGGAATGGAGAAGGATAATGAAAAGAACATGGGAGCAGTGGAGTGGCGAAAGAAAAGAGGGATGGAAGAGAGGAGACGAAGGTAGGACAGTATGAGGATGAGGATAGGGGGTAGTGGTGGTCTATAGGGGGTAGTGGTGGTCTAGTGGATAGTGAGTTGGACTTGGGATCGGAAGGTTGTGAGTTCAAATCCCGCCTGAAGCCACACCACTACTAGTGTGCCCTTGGGTAAGGCACTTAGCCCTCAGTTACTCCAGGCGGAATGTCCCTGTAATTCGTAATTGTAAGTCGCTTTGGATAAAAGCGTCTGCTAAATGGCAAAATTAATTAAATTAATGAGGAGATGTTGATGGTGATTGTGAAGGTGGAGGGAGAAGTGGAAGCTACTTTGATGGAGTTGTTGAGAACAACCAAGACGGTGTGTGGAAGCGTGGAGGGAGGCGTGAAGGGTGAAAACATGAACGACGTTGGGGTCCGTTATACCAAAATAGAAAATAATGGATGGCTTCAGAATTAAGGAGTGTAGAGTCAGCGCAAAATAACTAATAAGTGATGAGCTGGTGGTTTCCTTTATGAACCCGCCAGCTTATGTGACGGATGAGGAGATTTGGAACAAACTGTGGGAAGCGATATTGGGGTCAAAGGTTAGGAAGATGTTAGGCCTAGAGAAGGGATGCCAGTGGAGTGGAGGGCGATGGTGGATAGGGAGGTGGAGGAGGAAGGGGAGAGGAGAGAGGTGGAGTTCTTTAGGTGAGGGGGATGGTGAAGACAAGGATGATATACAGGGAAGGTGAGGAGGCTGGCTTCAGAGAAAGTAGGAGGCAGAATGAGGTAGAGAGTGTTTCCAGAGATGAGGGTGGGAAGGGTGTGGGAGAACTTGAAGGTGAAGTGGAACTCCATAGGAGATGGATTTTTTACGGAGGCGTCCTAGGATTTTTAAGTCATTATAAGTACGTTTGATGCAAATGTTGATAGGATGTGTGATGTACGTGGGGAAGCAGCGGAGACATGTATGCACCATTATGTGGAGTGTGGGAGACTGGGGTTATATAACGATGGCCGAAACGCAAAACCTCCTATCTGCAAAATTCGAAAACGCAAAAAAAAACGGGGAAAAAAAACAGTCTTGTTTTCTTGCAGAATGCTATTTGTTAAGGATACCCATCACATAATGTGTTAATAACAATTATCTTTTTTTCAGTTGAGGAGATTTTGCGTGTTGTGTTTTTTTGCATTTTTAAACATTTGCAGATAGGAGATTTTGCGTTTTGGCCATCGACATGGAGAAGATGAAAGAGCTGATTAGCGGGAACTGGGAAGGAGGGTATGAGGGTAGGTGGAGGAGATGGATTGGAAGGAGTTGTGGTTGTTTGGGGGTGGTGGGAAAGAAATAAAGGGTGTAATGTGAATGTGTTGAATTATGTATTGAGTCACGGGAGGAGGGATGAGGTCAGGGTGAGAAGGAATGTGGCTCGTTATGAAAATATGTATGGGATGTGTTTACGGCTCTGGTGAGAAGGGGGGAGGGTGATGAGGATGGATGTGGGGAAGGAGGCATGTGAGAAGGTGTGTGGGGAAGGAAGCACCTTTATAACTGGGGGGGAGGATGGAGGGTTGGTTTATGTTGTTTTTATTTTATTTTATTTTATAGTTTTTTCTTGTTGATAGGGGGCTGATAATAATAATAATAATAATAATAATAATAATAATAATAACTTTATTTGTATAGCGCTTTTCTTGCAAATGTTGCAGCTCAAAGTGCTTTAATCATTATATCATCTTAATTTAATTATTTTGTAATTCAAAAGGCAATATTAAAAAGATGGGTTTTTAGTCTTGACTTGAACATAATATTATGTGCTAAGGTTGCATCCCTAATGTAAACTGGCAGTGCATTCCACAATTTGGGTGCATAAAATGAGAATGCAGCCTCACCAAATCTCTGATGCCTACCTATGTGTTGTAATGTGTAAATAAGATATTGTAAATAATGTCAATTATGCATTTTTTTGTTTAATGATCGCATGGTTGGCAGTTCGGTGGTTCAATCCCCGGCTGTCCACTTGTCGAGGTGCCCTTGGGCAAGGGATTGAACCCAAAATTGCTCCCAGTGAGCGGGCCGGCGCCTTGCATGGTAGCTTGGCCGCCATTGGTGTGTGAATGTGTGTGTGTGTGTGTGAGTGGGTGAATGAGAGGCCGTTGTAAAGCGCTTTGGAATAAGGCTATATAAGTGCAGTCCATTTATGAGTACTGCACTCAGTGACAGTGGATGTGAGAGGTAGTATTGAGTAAAGTGACTGTTAGCTTAAAGTTTAGGTCGTCTCTATACATGGGGTGTGCTTAGGGATGATAGCCAATTATCTACAGTAGGCTTGTTTATGAGCCTGATCGCCTGGGGGAAGTAGCTGTTGGTTAGCCTGGGGAGGTAGCTGTTGGTTAGCCTGGGGAGGTAGCTGTTGGTTAGCCTGGGGGAGGTAGCTGTTGGTTAGCCTGGGGAGGTAGCTGTTGGTTAGTCTGGGGGAGGTAGCTGTTGGTTAGC
>NC_137680.1:24670599-24685357 GCF_963989245.1 Nansenia antarctica
ATCTACCTTAACTGTACATATCTACCTTAACTGTACATAGCTACCTTAACTGTACATAGCTACCTTAACTGTACATATCTACCTTAACTGTACATAGCTCATAACTGTACATAGCTACATAACTGTACATAGCTACCTTAAATATACATAGCTACCTTAACTGTACATAGCTCATAACTGTACTTAGCTACCTTAACTGTATCTAGTTTAACTGTACATATCTAGTTTAACTGTACATATCTACCATAACTGTACATATCTTCCTTAACTGTACATAGCTACCTTAACTGTACATAGCTACCTTAACTGTACATATCTACCTTAACTGTACATATCTACCGTAACTGTACATATCTTCCTTAACTGTACATATCTACCTTAACTGTACATAGCTACCTTAACTGTGCATAGCTACCTTAACTGTACCTAGCTCATAACTGTATATAGATACTTTAACTGTACATATCTACCATAACTGTACATATCTACCGTAACTGTACATATCTACCTTAACTGTACATATATACCTTAACTGTACATATCTACCATAACTGTACATATCTACCTTAACTGCACATATCTACCATAACTGTACATATCTACCGTAACTGTACATATCTACCTTAACTGTACATATATACCTTAACTGTACATATCTACCTTAACTGCACATAGCTACCTTAACTGTACATATCTACCTTAACTGTACATAGCTACCTTAACTGTACATAGCTACCTTAACTGTACATAGCTACCTTAACTGCACATAGCTACCTTAACTGTACATATCTACCTTAACTGTACATAGCTACCTTAACTGTACATAGCTACCTTAACTGTGCATAGCTACCTTAACTGTACATAGCTACCTTAACTGTACATGTCTACCATAACTGTACATAGCTACCTTAACTGTACATGGCTACCTTAACTGTCCATAGCTACCATAACTGTCCATAGCTACCTTAACTGTACATAGCTCATAACTGTACCTCTAAACTACCATACTTGCATACTGTACCTATCACTATCACTGTCATGTTTTTATTTCATGTTTTATATCACTATTTACACTTCTGGTTAGATGCTAAACTGCATTTCGTTCTATGGTAGGCTACTTGTCCTCTGCGATGACAACAAGGAATCTAATCTAATCTAATCTAATCTAATCTAATCTAATCTAATCTAATCTAATCTAATCTAATCTAAGGCTTATTTCCAGGTCTGCAGAAGAGCCGATCTTCCCAGAGCGTAATCATGTGGAGATAAGATAATCTTACACACTTAACTGTCTCTTACACACTTAACTGTCTCTTACACACTTAACTGTCTCTTACACACTTACCTGTCTGCTATACACACTTACCTGTCTGCTATACACTGACATCCAATTGCCTGCATTTCCTTAACCTATCGTCGTGTTTACCGTTAAGGTGAACAACTTATTATCCTTCATGAGTCCTGCCCAATCAAAACCACCGCTTACCGATCACACACAACTAACCCCCCCCCCTCCCCATCCCTCCATCACCACCACCCATGAATCGCCAACCTTGAACCACCTCTCCTCCTGCCTACTTCACCTGTAAAAGACTTGTACTTTTCATTCAAAAACGCTACTTTTCATTCAATTTCCTGCATCGTCAATCCACCTATGCTGGCTTCTGCTGCTTTGTGCAGACGCGTTAGATGTGGAAAAAGGAAAAAGAAAAAAGACAATTTTCCACTTTCCAGTGTCTCCTTTATGCCTCCCCCCAGCAGCAGCTCTCTGCCTCCATAACACCCCACCTCCCTTGGATCTCAGGATCTCAGCCAATTTCCAGGACAAAGATCGTCGCTTGTTCGCAGCCAGTGAATGATTTCCTGAGTGCAGGTGGTTGGGGAGCGGGGGGGCGGGGAGGAGAAGGGGGGAGGGCAGGGGGGAGGGGGGAGGGGGGAGACAAAGCAGGCGACACACAGAAGGTGACACACTTTCCCAGGGTAGCACAAGGTCAGCGTGTTCTGCTGCTGTTTTTCTTCCTCGTTGGTACTTGGTGTCTGTTAGCAGAAGTCTGAGTGTCTGAGTGTTCTTGAGTTCTAGTGTTCAAGAGTCTTACGGCCAAGCTCCACCTGCTGCGTTGCGTCAACTCGCCATCGGCGTTGCGTCAACTTCCCGTTGTCCAAGCTCCACCTGCTGCGTTGCGTCAACGTTGCGTCAACGTCAACGTTCTACTCTAGCTCCACTGGCTAGCTCGTACTTGGAGCTGTCCGTGGTACCACGTGGTACAATTGGTCTCATTGTGACGTCTGCATCCACCGTCAAAAATCAAACTTTTTTGAATGTCTACTTTGGACGCAGCCATCGGACGCAACGCTGACGCAACGCAACGCTGACGCTGAGGTGGAGCACCTTTCATTGATTACAATGCATTTGATCCCAATTTCGGACGCAACGCACATTAGACGCAACTCTGACGCAACGCTCGATGGCCATGGTGGAGCTTGGCCGTTAGTCTTCTAGTGTCTGAGTGTTCTAGAGTTTTAGGGCCCTATTATGCACTTCATAAGTCTTAAGCAATAAGACGAGGCGGTAGATCTAAACTTAAGACGTGGAGGCGTGGTCAAGGCCACTTTGCTATTATGCGTGCGGTAGTGGGCGCCTAAGACCCGGCGCTAAGCCCAAAAATTAGTCATGGGTGTGTTTTGGGCGTCTTCTCAATCAACCCAATCAGCGTGCCAGGTGCCATTCCCTTTAAGAACCGGCTGCGTTAAGTCATAAGCGCTATGCTATTATGCAGTTCTTAGGCGCTAGACTTCATGCACGTTTTGAAACACGAGCGCGCCTCCGCGGTTTGCGCATGCGCGCTGACCCACTTCTTAAGAAGTCGGTCGGCGCGCATGCGCAAACTGCGGAGGCGCGCTCGTGTTTCAAAACGTGCATGAAGTCTAGCTCCTAAGAACTTTTCAAACCACTTCTTAGCGCTAGGAGCAAAGTCAGATCGCATAATAGCAGGGGCGCCTAGTGCACTTCATTAACATATGAACACTCCCACAATGAGTAATATATGCACGGGAGTATTACGTCTTATGTGTGGGCGCCTATCGACACCTGGATAATAGCAGTAGCGCGTATGAAGCGCATAATAAGGGTGGCGGTAGGTCTTAACCTGGCGGTGCGTCTTAATTAAGACTTAAGACGGCAAGTTAAGAAGTGCATAATAGGGCCCTTAGGCCCAATCCCAATTCACCCCTAGCCCTTCGTTTTCACCCCTATGGCTCGATTTGCGCGTTCACGTTTAGGGCGAGGGCTGTCCCAATTCATATTTCATCGAGGGCTAGGGGTAAGGGGGAGGGCTAACTATTACTTCGTTTCGAGCGATTCCAGGACCACACTAGCTTCGAAGGGCTAGGGGTACGCTACCCCTTGATACCAGGATGCATTGCGAATCATCTACAGAAATCTTATGTCGCTCTATTCAATGCGGAAATGTCATTTTAATTCTCTGTAATTACTTATTAATAAAGATTTGAAAAATTATGATAACCATCTTATTGTCTTAGTTTAATGTCATTACAATGCATTATAGACCTTTTATTTATAACACGCATAACCCAAAAATCGCTTTTATGTCGGTGCTGTGTCTAACGTTACAGTAACGCAACGCTGCATGACAGTCGAGCATTTCAGAGATGTACAGTCATAAATCAATTATTACCTGTGGCGTTTGACAGCGGATGATGGTACACATATGTAAAGTTATCTATCAAACGTTCGTCTGACTTGTACATGATGCGCATTTTGACCTATTTCCACCCGCAATCTAATCCGAGCAGTTGTTATTAGGTAATATTATTAATGGGTTGTATCATTCATTTCAATGCATTATAGACCTTTTCTTTATAACAAGCACAACAACAACAAAACGTTATCATGCCGATGTGCTGTGTGTCTAACGTTACAAGCTGATTTGTGCATGACAGCCGTGCATTGACATATTTCCATGTCTAATGGCATATGACACGCGAAATGTAACTACAGTTAAGGATACGCGTAAAGGATGATGATCTATCACCGTTCGACTCTACTGAGAAATGTTTCCGCTTATTTGTCATCTCTCCTTCACGGGCAAATGTGGCCGCGTCCCCAAGAGATCCTCTTTCTACGTTTTTGACCACCACTATGATGGATTGATTTTTGGATTCTAGACGACGAATTGTTCTGAGAAAGGCGCTTGGTAACGTGATTTTTGGACAACGCTTTATGACTACTGATGGACTGGTTGTTTTGGTTGGAGTCATTCATTGTCATTAAATTCATTGTCATTATTGCGATGTCCACAAAAAAGACATCGCTGACGGAAGAGACAAAAAAAGGAACGTCTAAACACTACAGTGTGTTGATAACAAACGAAAATAGATGCTTATAGCACACGCAACAGAAATAAACACAGCTGAAGAAGGCATTGCGAGATGTGAGAATTCGCCGGCAACACAACGCGTCACCCGTACCGCGTGATGACGTAGGCGCCGTGAAGGGCTGTCCCAATTCATAGGGCTTAGATTTCAAGGGGTAGGGCTTGTGACGTGTTCGAAGGCCTTGCCTTCGAATCGAGTGACACTCGAAAACGAGCCATAGGGGTAGAAAAGGGAATTGGGATTGGCCCTTAGTGTGTCTGTTAGCTGAGGTCAGTGTATGTTAGTGTGTCTGTTAGCTGAAGTCTTAGTGTGTCTGTTATTGTGTCTGTTAGTGTGTATGTTAGTGTGTTTGTTAGCTGAGGTCTTAGTGTGTCTGTTAGTGTGTCTGTTAGCTGAGGTCTTAGTGTGTCTGTTATTGTGTCTGTTAGTGTGTCTGTTAGTGTGTCTGTTAGTGTGTCTGTTAGTGTGTCTGTTAGTGTGTCTGTTAGCTGACCTCGGTGGCTGAACACGGTGTTTCGCTACAAGCCCAACACGCTGCTTGTGGACATTAAGGAAGTGTTGGGTTATTCATGGAGGCGGCGTCCCCCGGGGGACTGGGGTGGTTGCGTGCCTTCCCTCTGTTGGTTTTCATTTCTTCCTCTATCTCAGAATAACCACTCAGTTCATTTATTTAACACCAAGCAGTGGTGTGGGGGTGGGAGGGGAGGGGGGGGGGGGGGGGGTAGCGGGGGCTTTCGCTGGCCAGCAGAAAACTAATTCTTGGAAATGGACTGTGGTCCGCTGAGCAACCAAGCAGAAGCCGGAGTGCCCGAATAGTCCCATCTCTCTCTGTTAAACTAGACAGGGATTACAGAACCTTCCTCTGCTGCTCACAGAACTGCTTCCATGTGGAGGGCAGCTCCTGTCTCACTCTCTACTGTCTCACTCTCTACTGTCTCACTCTCTACAGTCTCACTCTCTACCTACTGTCTCACACTCTCTCTACTGTCTCACTCTCTACTGTCTCACTCTCTACAGTCTCACTCTCTACCTACTGTCTCTCTCTCTACTGTCTCACTCTCTCTCTACTGTCTCACACTCTCTCGCTACTGTCTCACTCTCTCTCTACTGTCTCACACTCTCTCTCTACTGTCTCACTCTCTCTCTACTGTCTCACTCTCTCTCTAATGTCTCACTCTCTAATGTATCTCTCTCTCTAATGTCTCACACTTTTACTCTCTCTCTCTACTGTCTCACTCTCTACTGTCTCACTCTTTACTGTCTCACTCTCTCTCTGCTGTCTCACTATCTCTACTGCCTCACTCTCTACTGTCTCACTCGTAGAGAGAGTGAGACAGTAGAGAGAGAGTGAGACAGTAGAGAGTGAGACAGTAGAGAGTGAGGCAGTAGAGAGAGTGAGACAGCAGAGGGAGAGTGAGACATTAGAGAGATAGTGAGACAGTATAGAGAGAGTGAGACAGTATAGAGAGTGAGACAGTCGAGAGAGAAACATTAGAGAGAGTGAGATATTAGAGAGATAGTGAGACAGTAGAGAGAGAGTGAGACAGTAGAGAGATAATGTCTCACTCTCCCTCTCTACTCTCTCACTCTCACTATCTACTGTCTCACTCTCTCTCTCTACTGTCTCACTCTCTCTCTGCTGTCTCACTCTCTCTCTGCTGTCTCACTCTCTCTATACTGTCTCACTATCTCTCTAATGGCTCACTCTCTCTCTGCTGTCTCACTCTCTCTGCTGCCTCACTCTCTACTGTCTCACTCTCTCTCTACTGTCTCACTCTCTCTCTAATGTTTTACTCTCTCTTTAATGTCTCTCTCTCTCGACTGTCTCACTCTCTATACTGTCTCACTCTCTCTCTAATGTCTCACTCTCTCTCTACTGTCTCCCTCTCCCTCTCTACTGTCTCACTCTCTACTGCCTCACACTTTTTCTCTCTCTCTACTGTCTCTCTCTCTATGGTCTCACTCTCTCTCTCTACTGACTCACTCTCTTCTGTCTCACTCTCTACTGTCTCACACACTCTCTCTCTCTTTCTCTGTACTGTCTCACTCTCTCTCTACTGTCTCACACTCTCTCTCTACTGTCTCACACTCTCTCTACTGTCATTGTCTCAGTCAATGTACAACCAGAGAGGGAGAAACCACACCCAGCCCCCACCTCCCCTTTAAAACCTGTCACCTAACCTCCCCCAGCCCCCACCTCCCCTCTAAAACCTGTCACCTTACATCACCTCACTTCATCTATTCTTGCCATTTCATTTCATTTTTTCTCACTATCCTTCTTTTTCTGTATTTTTTCCTGCTGTATCTGAAGCACTTTGAATGGCCGCTGTTGTGTGAAATGTTGCTCTACAAATAAACTCGCCTTGCCTTTAAAAGCTCTCACCTCACCCAGCCCCCACCTCCTCTTTAAGACCTGTCACCTCACCTCACCTCACCTTTAAGACCTGTCCCCTCACCTCACCTCCCCTTTAAGACCTGTCCCCTCACCTCACCTCCCCTTTAAGACCTGTCACCTCACCTCCCCTCCCCTTTAAGACCTGTCCCCTCACCTCACCTCCTCTTTAAGACCTGTCACCTCACCTCACCTCCTCTTTAAGACCTGTCACCTCACCTCACCTCCTCTTTAAGACCTGTCACCTCACCTCACCTCCCCTTTAAGACCTGTCCCCTCACCTCACCTCCCCTTTAAGACCTGTCACCTCACCTCACCTCCTCTTTAAGACCTGTCACCTCACCTCACCTCCTCTTTAAGACCTGTCACCTCACCTCACCTCCCCTTTAAGACCTGTCACCTCACCTCACCTCCCCTTTAAGACCTGTCACCTCACCTCACCTCCTCTTTAAGACCTGTCACCTCACCTCACCTCCTCTTTAAGACCTGTCACCTCACCTCCCCTTTAAGACCTGTCACCTCACCTCACCTCCTCTTTAAGACCTGTCACCTCACCTCACCTCCCCTTTAAGACCTGTCACCTCACCTCACCTCCTCTTTAAGACCTGTCCCCTCACCTCCTCTTTAAGACCTGTCACCTCACCTCACCTCCTCTTTAAGACCTGTCACCTCACCTCCTCTTTAAGACCTGTCACCTCACCCCACCTCCTCTTTAAGACCTGTCACCTCACCTCCCCTTTAAGACCTGTCACCTCACCTCACCTCCTCTTTAAGACCTGTCACCTCACCTCCTCTTTAAGACCTGTCACCTCACCCCACCTCCTCTTTAAGACCTGTCACCTCACCTCACCTCCTCTTTAAGACCTGTCACCTCACCTCACCTCCTCTTTAAGACCTGTCCCCTCACCTCACCTCCTCTTTAAGACCTGTCACCTCACCTCACCTCCCCTTTAAGACCTGTCACCTCACCTCCCCTCCCCTTTAAGACCTGTCACCTCACCTCACCTCCCCTTTAAGACCTGTCACCTCACCTCACCTCCCCTTTAAGACCTGTCACCTCACCTCACCTCCTCTTTAAGACCTGTCACCTCACCTCACCTCCCCTTTAAGACCTGTCACCTCACCTCCCCTTTAAGACCTGTCACCTCACCTCACCTCCCCTTTAAGACCTGTCACCTCACCTCACCTCCCCTTTAAGACCTGTCACCTCCCCTCCCCTTTAAGACCTGTCCCCTCACCTCACCTCCCCTTTAAGACCTGTCACCTCACCTCACCTCCTCTTTAAGACCTGTCACCTCACCTCACCTCCTCTTTAAGACCTGTCACCTCACCTCACCTCCCCTTTAAGACCTGTCACCTCACCTCCCCTTTAAGACCTGTCACCTCACCTCACCTCCCCTTTAAGACCTGTCACCTCACCTCACCTCCCCTTTAAGACCTGTCACCTCACCTCACCTCACCTCCCCTTTAAGACCTGTCCCCTCACCTCACCTCCCCTTTAAGACCTGTCACCTCACCTCACCTCCCCTTTAAGACCTGTCACCTCACCTCACCTCCCCTTTAAGACCTGTCACCTCACCTCACCTCCCCTTTAAGACCTGTCCCCTCACCTCACCTCCTCTTTAAGACCTGTCACCTCACCTCACCTCCCCTTTAAGACCTGTCACCTCACCTCACCTCCCCTTTAAGACCTGTCACCTCACCTCACCTCCCCTTTAAGACCTGTCACCTCACCTCACCTCCTCTTTAAGACCTGTCCCCTCACCTCACCTCCTCTTTAAGACCTGTCACCTCACCTCACCTCCCCTTTAAGACCTGTCCCCTCACCTCACCTCCTCTTTAAGACCTGTCACCTCACCTCACCTCCCCTTTAAGACCTGTCACCTCACCTCACCTCCCCTTTAAGACCTGTCACCTCACCTCACCTCCCCTTTAAGACCTGTCACCTCACCTCACCTCCTCTTTAAGACCTGTCCCCTCACCTCACCTCCTCTTTAAGACCTGTCACCTCACCTCACCTCACCTCCCCTTTAAGACCTGTCCCCTCACCTCACCTCCTCTTTAAGACCTGTCCCCTCACCTCACCTCCTCTTTAAGACCTGTCACCTCACCTCACCTCCTCTTTAAGACCTGTCACCTCACCTCACCTCCTCTTTAAGACCTGTCACCTCACCTCACCTCCTCTTTAAGACCTGTCACCTCACCTCACCTCCTCTTTAAGACCTGTCACCTCACCTCCCCTTTAAGACCTGTCCCCTCACCCCACCTCCCCTTTAAGACCTGTCACCTCACCTCACCTCCTCTTTAAGACCTGTCACCTCACCTCACCTCCTCTTTAAGACCTGTCACCTCACCTCACCTCCCCTTTAAGACCTGTCACCTCACCTCACCTCCTCTTTAAGACCTGTCACCTCACCTCACCTCCCCTTTAAGACCTGTCACCTCACCTCACCTCCTCTTTAAGACCTGTCACCTCACCTCACCTCCCCTTTAAGACCTGTCACCTCACTTAGAGATGGGACTATTCTGGTAGTCTGGCTGTGGCTCAGTTGTTCAGTGGACCAGAGTCCATTTCCAATCATTATTTTTCTCCTCAAAGACTTGGCCGGAGAAAGTCTCACTCCCCTTTAAAAGTGTCTCACCCCCCCCATCTCCCCTTTAAAAGTATCTCACCCCCCATCTCCCCTTTAAAAGTGTCTCACCCCCATCTCTCCTTTAAAAGTGTCTCACCCCCCATCTCTCCTTTAAAAGTGTCTCACCCCCATCTCTCCTTTAAAAGTGTCTCACCCCCCATCTCTCCTTTAAAAGTATCTCACCCCCATCTCCTTTAAAAGTGTCTCACCCCCCATCTCCTTTAAAAGTATCTCACCCCCATCTCCTTTAAAAGTATCTCACCCCCATCTCTCCTTTAAAAGTGTCTCACCCCCATCTCTCCTTTAAAAGTATCTCACCCCCCATCTCTCCTTTAAAAGTGTCTGACCCCCCATCTCTCCTTTAAAAGTGTCTGACCCCCCATCTCTCCTTTAAAAGTATCTCACCCCCATCTCTCCTTTAAAAGTATCTCACCCCCATCTCTCCTTTAAAAGTGTCTCACCCCCCATCTCTCCTTTAAAAGTGTCTCACCCCCATCTCTCCTTTAAAAGTGTCTCACCCCCATCTCCCCTTTAAAAGTGTCTCACCCCCATCTCTCCTTTAAAAGTGTCTCACCCCCATCTCTCCTTTAAAAGTGTCTCACCCCCCATCTCTCCTTTAAAAGTGTCTCACCCCCATCTCTCCTTTAAAAGTGTCTCACCCCCATCTCTCCTTTAAAAGTGTCTCACTCCCCATCTCTCCTTTAAAAGTGTCTCACCCCCCCTCTCCTTTAAAAGTGTCTCACCCCCCATCTCTCCTTTAAAAGTGTCTCACCCCCCATCTCTCCTTTAAAAGTGTCTCACCCCCATCTCTCCTTTAAAAGTGTCTCACCCCCATCTCTCCTTTAAAAGTGTCTCACCCCCCATCTCTCCTTTAAAAGTATCTCACCCCCCATCTCTCCTTTAAAAGTGTCTCACCCCCCATCTCTCCTTTAAAAGTGTCTCACCCCCCATCTCTCCTTTAAAAGTGTCTCACCCCCCATCTCTCCTTTAAAAGTGTCTCACCCCCCATCTCTCCTTTAAAAGTGTCTCACCCCCCATCTCCCCTTTAAAAGTGTCTCACCCCCCATCTCTCCTTTAAAAGTGTCTCACCCCCCATCTCTCCTTTAAAAGTGTCTCACCCCCATCTCTCCTTTAAAAGTGTCTCACCCCCCATCTGTCCTTTAAAAGTGTCTCACCCCCCATCTCTCCTTTAAAAGTGTCTCACCCCCCATCTCTCCTTTAAAAGTGTCTCACCCCCCATCTCTCCTTTAAAAGTGTCTCACCCCCATCTCTCCTTTAAAAGTGTCTCACCCCCATCTCTCCTTTAAAAGTGTCTCACCCCCATCTCTCCTTTAAAAGTGTCTCACCCCCATCTCTCCTTTAAAAGTGTCTCATCCCCCATCTCTCCTTTAAAAGTGTCTCACCCCCATCTCTCCTTTAAAAGTGTCTCACCCCCATCTCTCCTTTAAAAGTGTCTCACCCCCCATCTCTCCTTTAAAAGTGTCTCACCCCCCATCTCTCCTTTAAAAGTGTCTCACCCCCCATCTCTCCTTTAAAAGTGTCTCACCCCCATCTCTCCTTTAAAAGTGTCTCACCCCCCATCTCCCTTTAAAAGTGTCTCACCCCCATCTCTCCTTTAAAAGTGTCTCACCCCCATCTCTCCTTTAAAAGTGTCTCACCCCCCATCTCCCCTTTAAAAGTGTCTCACCCCCATCTCTCCTTTAAAAGTGTCTCACCCCCATCTCTCCTTTAAAAGTGTCTCACCCCCCATCTCCCCTTTAAAAGTGTCTCACCCCCCATCTCTCCTTTAAAAGTGTCTCACCCCCCATCTCTCCTTTAAAAGTGTCTCACCCCCATCTCTCCTTTAAAAGTGTCTCACCCCCCATCTCTCCTTTAAAAGTGTCTCACCCCCATCTCTCCTTTAAAAGTGTCTCACCCCCATCTCTCCTTTAAAAGTGTCTCACCCCCCATCTCTCCTTTAAAAGTGTCTCACCCCCCATCTCTCCTTTAAAAGTGTCTCACCCCCATCTCTCCTTTAAAAGTATCTCATCCCCATCTCTCCTTTAAAAGTGTCTGACCCCCCATCTCTCCTTTAAAAGTATCTGACCCCCATCTCTCCTTTAAAAGTGTCTCACCCCCCATCTCTCCTTTAAAAGTGTCTCACCCCCATCTCTCCTTTAAAAGTGTCTCACCCCCCATCTCTCCCTTAAAAGTGTCTCACCCCCCATCTCTTCTTTAAAAGTGTCTCACCCCCATCTCTCCTTTAAAAGTGTCTCACCCCCATCTCCCTTTAAAAGTGTCTCACCCCCCATCTCTCCTTTAAAAGTGTCTCACCCTCCATCTCTCCTTTAAAAGTGTCTGACCCCCCATCTCTCCTTTAAAAGTGTCTCACCCCCATCTCCCCTTTAAAAGTGTCTCACCCCCATCTCTCCTTTAAAAGTGTCTCACCCCCCATCTCTCCTTTAAAAGTGTCTCACCCCCCATCTCTCCTTTAAAAGTGTCTCACCTCCATCTCCCTTTAAAATTGTCTCACCCCCATCTCCCCTTTAAAAGTGTCTCACCCCCATCTCTCCTTTAAAAGTATCTCACCCCCCATCTCTCCTTTAAGTGTCTCACCCCCATCTCTCCTTTAAAAGTATCTCACCCCCCATCTCTCCTTTAAAAGTGTCTCACCCCCATCTCTCCTTTAAAAGTGTCTCACCCCCCATCTCTCCTTTAAAAGTGTCTCACCCCCCATCTCTCCTTTAAAGTGTCTCACCCCCCATCTCTCCTTTAAAAGTGTCTCACCCCCCATCTCTCCTTTAAAAGTGTCTCACCCCCCATCTCTCCTTTAAAAGTATCTCACCCCCATCTCTCCTTTAAAAGTGTCTCACCCCCCATCTCTCCTTTAAAAGTGTCTCACCCCCCATCTCTCCTTTAAAAGTGTCTCACCCCCCATCTCTCCTTTAAAAGTGTCTCACCCCCCATCTCTCCTTTAAAAGTGTCTCACCCCCATCTCTCCTTTAAAAGTGTCTCACCCCCATCTCCCTTTAAAAGTGTCTCACCCCCCATCTCTCCTTTAAAAGTGTCTCACCCCCCATCTCTCCTTTAAAAGTGTCTCACCCCCATCTCTCCTTTAAAAGTGTCTCACCCCCATCTCTCCTTTAAAAGTGTCTCACCCCCATCTCTCCTTTAAAAGTGTCTCACCCCCCCCCTTTCCTTTAACACTAGAACAGCGATGGGTGGGGTCATTTCACCCTTTGAGTAAACATTTGTTATATCTTCGCACTCGATCAAATTTCAGGACCCTCCTTTCATGACTTGTCCGAGATATGTGCGTTCTACCACCCAGTATCCTTAGATTTTCTAAATCACATCAGGATAAGCTGGTATGAAGATATATTGCAGTTTTTCTGTGTAGGAGGCAGGCTAACTTACAAGACGGCGCCAACTAGTGGTCGTTGTGTGTAAGTAGCAGCTTCCCATTGTATTGTAAAGACATTTGACCCCCGAGGCGGCTCTTATAGTAGGTAACATAGACACGGCTGTTCTGGTGTTAACAGATCGTCTTGTTAAGCTTATTAACTTCCTCTCAGATTCCCGGAACCCCCGTCTCCATGGTTTCCGTAGACAATTAAGCCCTCGGACCAATTAAGGAGCTGGAGAGGGAGCTGGGGTGTGACTGGGGACAGGCGTGGCGAGTGGAGGAGGAAGGAGGAAGGTGGATATGTATTACCATAGCCAAGGTGCATTTTTCTCCCCGCCAATAAGAAACAGGACAGAACCCTTACTACATTTCACTCCTGCATTGTGTTCCATTACATTGTGAATCGTCACCTGGTGGCTGACTTCCGTGGTTTCCTTTGCATAAATACATATTTCCTCCGCCATGAATTGATGCAGAAAAGCCACAAATTGCCGCATAAAAAATTCACCAGAACGCAAGACCCCCCAGACGCCCTGATTAATGTGTCACCCCCCGATGTTCAGAACCCCCCCGCCCCTCCTACCCCCCCCCCCCCCCCCCCCCCCTGAAGGCCTGTTCTGAGGCTGTGTGTGTGTGTGTGTGTGTGTGTGTGTGTGTGTGTGTGTGTGTGTGTTTGTGTGTGTGTGTGTGTGCCCCCCTGAAGGCCGGTTCAGAGCCAGGAACAACCTTGTTATTATGTATGTGTTCTGTTACAACACTGACCCGTGTTATCCTGCTGGTCTCCTGTGTATGTGTGTGAGTGTGTGTGTGTGTGTGTGTGTGTGTGTGTGTGCGTGTGTGTTTTTCTTCTGTGTGTGTGTGTGTGTGTGTGTGTGTGCGTGTCTTTGTTCTGTGTGTGCGTGTCCGTGTGAGTGTGTGTGTGTGTGTGTGTGTATCTGTGTGTGTGTGTGTGTGTGTATCTGTGTGTGTGTGTGTGTGTGTGTGTGTGTGTGTGTGTGTGTGTGTGTGTCCGGGGGGGGCCTCTGGCGTGTGACAGAGAACAAACAGAGATAACAGACGTCTTTTGTCCTCCGTTGAGAGACCTCGCTCTCCACTCCTTTATCCCCAGCTCCACTCCTTTATCCTGTGTATTCTTCTCATCAACCTCTTTCCTGTCGTTCATCCTCTCCCTTTCTCTCTCATCAGTCACGACTAACAGAGCCCAGATATCTGGAGAGATCAGGAGATTACTATCACAGCCTGGTGAGAGGGGCTCTAGCATGGGGGCGGGGGCTGTGATCTGTGTGTGTGGGGGGGGAGGATGAGGGGGGTGGAGGAGGGGGGTGAGGAGGGAGGATGGGGGGGCAAGGAGGGGAGGAGATCAGGCTTCAGGTTACATTTTATATTTTTCCGGCATTTAGCAGACGTCTTTTTTCCAAAGAGACTTGCAACAATATTCTTTAATCAAATAAAAATAGTACAATCAGGATAAAAACAACAGTAACATAATTAAAACAAGGACATAAGACATTGATAAATACAGTGTATTATAGTCTTGGAGAGAGAAAGAATAGCTCAGTCTTGTTCAGGTTGAGCTTGAGGTGGTGGGCTGACATCCACGCAGAAACGGTTACAAGACACACAGAGACACGTGTTGCCACCTGTGAGTCAGAAGGGGGTGAGGGGGGGGGGGAGAGGACTAGTTTAGTGTCATCTGCGTAGCAGTGTTAGGAGAAACCATGTGAGGAGATTGCTGAGCCAAGAGACTTGGTATAGAGGCAGAACAGTAAGGGCCCTAGGACAGAGCCCTGAGGGACCCCAGTGGTATAGAGGGAGAACAGTAGGGGCCCTAGGACAGAGCCCTGAGGGACCCCAGTGGTATAGAGGGAGAACAGTAGGGGCCCTAGGACAGAGCCCTGAGGGACCCCAGTGGTATAGAGGGAGAACAGTAAGGGCCCTAGGACAGAGCCCTAG
>NC_137680.1:24698057-24703057 GCF_963989245.1 Nansenia antarctica
TAAAATGTCACATTTGTCCCATTTTATAGCCTAAAATATGCACACTGAACACACCCCATCCTAACTGGACAGTACACCTCCCACCTAGCCGATCTAGCTACTAGTCTAGGGAGGCTACCAATGTCCCTTGTTCCTCAATGGGGAGGAGAACAACCATCCTCCTGACATCCCGGTGGAGGACGACCCCGGGCAGCTTGCCAGAGCCTTTCTTTTCTTTTGTTTTGGCTCCTCCTGGAGAGGCAGGGCCCTGGTGAGCGCTCCTGAGAAGGCCTTCCGTTTGAGCTTGTTCACACTTTCTCGAGCATCAGCTGCCACTTCTGCCGCTGATTTCACGGGCCACTCCTCAAAAGGCTTCTCCAGGAATCCAGGTCCATTCTGCCACAGAGAATCTTCGCTCAGTTTTTCAGGAACTGCTCCTCTTGTGCTGATGTCGGCCCCATTGCACTCACCGGGGATCCACGACCACTCGGTTGGAGACCCTGTCTTCCCCGGGTCCCACGTTTCCTTGGCTGAGCTCCCGCCTCCTGCCTCTTGTTTCAGCTGATTTGGTAGCACCAGGGTTTTGGATGTCGCTCCAGGCCTCTCCCCTCCACAGGTTCTGGCGTCGTCCTTTCTCCTCCCACCTTGGCCAGACCGGACCCACGGCTTTAGAAAGAACCCTCCAGCGCTCAAGATCTCCTCCACTCCACTCGTGATGGTGTCGAGCATCTTCAGATCATCATGGGAAGTCAAGATGTCGTCGACGTAGCTGTCTTTCTCCAAGACACAATGCTCTTCCTCCCTTTCAATGAACTGAGGTAGCCCTGTTGTCTCCCTCATTGCTAGTTGAGCAATGCAACCAGCAGGACGGTCTCCAATGTTCTCCCTCGTGATGGCGTACTCCCCGATGTCCTCTTCAGGATCGTCTCTCCAAAGGACCCTGTGCAGGTGTATCTCTCGGTCCTTCAGCCACATAGAGTTGTACATTTTGGTTGTACATCTGGCCGCATGCTCCCCAGTCCGAAACCGCAGGAGCACAGCCCTGATGGGGTTCAACACGTCTGGCCCCTTTAACAGAAGGTCGTTCATGCTGACACCTTTGTATGATTGGCTACTGTTCCACACTAACCGGACCGGTGTTGTCACAGAATGGGGATTGGGTGCAACCAGGTGGCTCTCGCACCAAACCGGACCTTTCCACTCTTGAATCTTCTCTGGTGTGAGCCTCACTGCTGCGCCCCTCCTTACCATCTCGTGAACCTGCTCTCCGTAGGCAGTTCGCCACTCCGGCTGTTTCAGGAGGCGTTTCTCCGTTCTTAGGAATGTTGCCATCACAGCTCCTCTGTTGTTCGGTAGACTGGATGGATCCTCTGTCCAAGGGTAACTAGCATCCCAATGTGGAGCATCGCTGTGGTGATCGCTGGCGACATAGGACAGACCCTCCTTTATCCTCTCCAGCTCCTTTTCTTCCGCCAGGGTCATCTCTGGAGCGAGTTGGGACAAGACCTCTTCCTGTTCAACGGTCAAACTCCTTGCACGTTCACTGCCGCTACTTGGATTTTCTCTCTTTTCCCCACCATCCTTCTTACTGTCTCTACTGGGGCAGAGAAGGTAATGGTGGTCTGACGACTCTCCTTCTTTGCAGCCTCTCTTGGTGCAGAGGAATTTAAGGTTACACTCTCCGTCAGCGCCATGTGATGAAAGGCACAGTCGGCAGGCTCTAGACTTCTTCACCGCGGCCTTTCTTGCTGCCAAGTCGAGGCCTCTGAACTTCTTACAGGTGAACAGCCTACTTCTGTGTTTATCTTCGCACAGGACACAACTGTCATCAGCGCTGCCTCTCTCAGTGGCTCTAGTGAAAGCAAACTTATTCTCAGTCTTCTTCTCTGGGATCTCCGTGATCTCCATCTGCTCCAACTGTTCGAGGATGCTTTCCTGCTTTTGTAGGAAGTCCAGGAAGGTGTCAAAGTATCTCTCCGGCTGGAAACCATTTCGGGGGTCTATTTTGAAAGTAAGCCACTCCTTTTTCAAAGTGAGTGGCAGTTTGTTCTCAATGGCTCCAGTCACCAGAGGGTTTTTGATGGCTACTTCATTGTCAAGATCTTTAAGGTCTGCTAGAGCTTTCTCTGTGATTCGGATCAGATCAATCACCTTCCTGAATTGGTGCTCTTTGACTGGAGAAATCTTCTGCAGCTCTGCTACGATCAGGTTGGTGATTGCATTCTTGTTTCCGAAACGACTCTCTAGCACCCTGAAGACATCTTCGGCAGTATTGTGGCTCGCGAGCCTGAGATCCTTCACTATGGTCTCCTCTATACTTTCCAGAAGTTGAAACTTCTTAACTTCCGGAGACCCGGAGGGATCGCCTTGTTCCTGTAGGCTTTCCCAATCCTTCCTCCAGCGGTAGTATTCCCGAATGCTACCTCTAAACGTCGGGAGACTTGTAGGCTTCAGCCTCACTTTTGGAATGCCTCTCGTAGCTGCATTTCCACCCCGTGCGCCTGCTTGAGTCTCCTCCAACGCTTTTTGCTGGGCTTTAACAAGCTCTGCCCGTGCTTCAGTCTCCGCCTGTTGAGCCAGGATAAGCTGGGCGCGTCTGGCACGTTCTTCCTCATCAGCCCTCTGGCGCTCTCCTTCAGCTGTTGTGCGGCGGGCGCGGTCTTCTTCCTCAGTTGCCTTTCGAGCTTTTCCTATCTCGGCGTCTCTATCTCGCCTGAGCTTGTTCTTTGAGGACATTAAATGATGCAGCCGTCCCTCCACGTCTTCTATAGCAGCGACAGGGGCCCAGTCTCTCCAGACAGAGAGCTCTTTCTCTGCTCCTGTAGTAAGCTCCTCTAAATGGTGCACTTGTCTCTCGTGGCAGTCATGGTCTAGCTGGCCCAATGGGACCTCTTCTATCTCTTCTTTAGCTCGCTCAGCCTCCCTGATCGCGAACAACACTCTTCTTTCACCGTATCTTGACCACAGATGGAGTTTTACGAGATCGCCAACCTCCGACAATTTAGTCATGCAGTCTTTGCTCACCTTCTCGATGTCTCTCGTCTGTTGTTCCGATAGTTTGGTGGGGTCCTCTTCCGCTTCTGCAAGCAGACCCTCTTCATAGCTACTATTGGCTGCCAGGAGCTTCTCAGCTTCATTAGAGAAAGCCTGCCACTGAACCTTTAATTCGCTCTCGACCATGGAGGGTATAACGCGGAGCATGAAGGCAGATTTTTTGCTAAAGTTGGATTTAGCTGAATTTCTCTCTTTTTTCAGTTGAGCTACGGACTGGTCCCCTTCAGCCATTTTCCTTCTCTCTTCACAGGCTATCAATGTTTAAATATTTATTTAACCTCTGCTGTTATTTTCTTTAACAGATTAAAGTCCCTTCAAACTGCTCACTTAGTGTTTTTATTTTCGTTTTATTCAACTGTGATGTTTTACAGTCAAAACTGACATTTATTTACTGTCAGAATAAATGGGACTCTTATTTTGAAACTCCGGATCTTCTGTGTATTTTTACTTCCTGGTTACTTCAAGAATAAATGGTACCCTTATTTTGAAACTCCGGATCTTCTGCGTATATTTACTTCCTGGTTGCTGCGACGCACTAGGGCTCCTCCTCCTTTCACAGTTTGGATATATCACTCCGCCGGTTAGCCACTTTAGCAGACACAGTCAGTCCCACTTTAATATCTCTGGCTAGCAAGGCAAGTCTCTATACACATCCAGCTTGAATTAGTTCGTTGGTCAGTGCTGTTGCTTACCCGACCGCTTTCCTGGTCTTGCTGTCCTCTCGCGCTGTCTCGCGCTGCCGACACTGTCACTTTTCCAGTAGGCTCTGCACAGACACGCTTCACAGACAGCACACCTGGCTAGCTAGCTCCGGTTAATTGCAGCCACTTTTCCGAGTTCCCTCGACGCTTGTATTCGTCCCGCGGAGAACTCCTCTCTGAATGTGGCTGTCAATTTACTTCTCCACCACCTCGGGAATCTTTTCAAAGATATTTCTTTGACGCCCGGGCCGTAGGTTTTACAATTGTTCTGTCTACTAACGCCGACAGAAAGGCTGGACTGAGGGACACGGATACCATTCAACTCGTTTTTCTTATTCTTTATGAAAATTGAATAGATTGTAAAACCTGCGAATGCAGACAACAAAACATACATGAATACACAGCTCGGACACATTCAAAGACTAAAACAAAGCATATAAATGTTACACAAAGCACGCATCAAACACTAACCGTGGCATCCCTCGAGTCCTGGCATCACACAATGAACCCCTACGCACGGTCTCCCACTATTTAAGCACCTAATCACAGCCCCCAATATCCCTACGCATAACGGATCTATATAAACAAACAATTCCCACGCAGTTATGAGGCATAACTCAAAATAATGTTACTAATATCTAATAATCAATAATTAATAATAACTAATAATTATTCAAATAACATTTCAAATAAAATGTCACATTTGTCCCATTTTATAGCCTAAAATATGCACACTGAACACACCCCATCCTAACTGGACAGTACACATACACACACACACACACACACACACACACAGAGACACACACACCAAACACACACACACACACACAGACACACACACACACACACACACACACACAGACACACACACACACACACACACACACATACAGACACACACACACACACACAGACACACATACACACACACACACACCACTGTGTAAGACACACACACACACACATACACACACCAAACACACGCACACAGCCCTGAGAGGTATTGTTATTCAGGAGAGGAAACGTTTCTCTGTGACAACCAACACATTTATTATACATCCCCCAACAGAACTACGTGTGTGTGTGTGTGTGTGTGTGTGTGTGTGTGTGTTTGTGTCTCTCTCTCTCTGGGTGTGTCTGAGTGTGTGTGTGTGTGTGTGTGTGTGTGTGTGTGGGGGGGGGGGTCTTACACAGTGGTGTGTGTGTGTGTTTTAAAAGGATCCCCTTTGAAAACCTCCATTAAAACAACATGTGCGTGTGTGT
>NC_137680.1:24720903-24723403 GCF_963989245.1 Nansenia antarctica
ATTAATCCTGTGTCTGTGTGTGTGTGTGTGTGTGTGTCTGTGTGTGTGTGTGTGTATGTGTGTGTGTGTGTGTGTGTGTGTGTGTCTGTGTGTGTGTGTGTGTGTGTGTCTGTGTGTGTGTGTGTGTGTGTGTGTGTGTGTGTGTGTGTCTTTGTGTGTCAGCCTGACTTTTCAACATTGCACACACTGAAGGGCGTATCTCTGTTCCCTCCTGTCAGCTAACTCGCTAGCCTTTGAAGAGACAGGGACAGGTTCTCTCCACACGTACAGGGGGGGGGGGGGGTTTAATACAGAGCTTTTTCTCTGCGTCTTTGGGTTTTTCGACCGCATGCAAAACTGCCTTTTAGGTCACTGAGAACGCACGCTTTCCTGGGTGAGGATGTTCAGGAACTCTGTGTTCAGTGTTAGACGGGTAGACAGGTGAAACAGAGTCGTTGTCAGATAGGGCTGTGTCACAGGTAGACAGCTAGACAGTGAGGTTAGGCAGTGTGAGGTAGACAGTTAGACAGGTAAACAGGTAGACATGTAGACAGGTAGACAGGTAGACAGTTAGAAAGGTAGACAGGTAGACAGGTAAATAGGTAGACAGGTAGACAGGTAGACAGTGAGGTGAGGCAGTGTGAGGTAGACAGGTAGACAGTTAGACAGTTAGACAGGTAGACAGGTAGACAGGTAAACAGGTAGACAGGTAGACAGGTAAACAGGTAGACAGGTAGACAGGTAGACAGGTAGACAGGTAGACAGTGAGGTGAGGCAGTGTGAGGTAGACAGGTAGACAGGTAGACAGGTAGAAAGGTAGATAGGTAGACAGGTAAATAGGTAGACAGGTAGACAGTTAGACAGTTAGACAGGTAGACAGGTAGACAGGTAGACAGGTAAACAGATAGACAGGTAGACAGTGAGGTGAGGCAGTGTGAGGTAGACAGTTAGATAGGTAAACAGGTAGACAGGTAGACAGGTAGACAGGTAGACAGTTAGACAGTTAGACAGTTAGAGAGGTAGATAGGTAGACAGGTAAACAGGTAGACATGTAGACAGGTAGACAGGTAGACAGGTAGACAGGTAGACAGTTAGACAGTTAGAGAGGTAGATAGGTAGACAGGTAAACAGGTAGACATGTAGACAGGTAGACAGTGAGGTGAGGCAGTGTGAGGTAGACAGGTAGACAGTTAGACAGGTAGACAGGTAGACATGTAGACAGTTAGACAGGTAGACAGGTAAACAGATAGACAGGTAGACAGTTAGACAGGTAGACAGGTAGACAGGTAGACAGGTAGACAGTGAGGTGAGGCAGTGTGAGGTAGACAGGTAGACAAACCCGAAGGTAGTGGCAAAAGTCCACACGTGTATTTAAATTAGACAACTTAAGTTTTATTATAGTAAAGAAGCAAAATAAACTAAATGTATAGGAATATGGATAAGAATCTGTAGTGTATGCCATGAGTGAATGGGTGTAGAGCAGCGGTTCCCAACCTGTGGGCCGCGGCCCACTGGTGGTCCGCGAGAGTACTGCAAGTGGGCCGCCAAATCATATGCAAAAAATATGTTTTATTGACGTTTTTTTGTTACAAAAACGTTTTAATTTTAAAAAGATAAAAAATCTTGGATTGAACAGCCTTGATCGTATTGTGTGTGGTGTGCGCCGATATTTCCATCCGAAAAGAAGAAGCTCGCTTCTTGATTGGCTACATTCCATCCCGGACTCACGAACAGGGTTGCCAGATGGGATCGACATTTTCCACCCTAACCACAGTCTGAAACCGCTAATTCCACCAAAAAACCCCGAGCCCATCTGGCAACCCTAGTCGGGAGTCGGAAGTTGCCCACACACATAAGGATGTTTGGTCGTAAATATTGAACACATACAACATTTACGATCTTGGTATTTGATCACCTGCTATATAAAACATCGCCGCTCGGCTTTAATGGTTTAACCGCTATTTATTTTTTATTTTTTTGCCACGCTCCTTCTAGTTTTTGGTCAAATTACGTCATTGTTTTGAGCGCTCGTGCGCGTTTCATGCGCGTGCACGCGTTTCATGCGCGTGCACGCTGCTGAGTGGCCCGCGAATACTGGACATATCTGTAAAGTGGGCCGTGAGTCCTAAAAGGTTGGGAACCGCTGGTGTAGAGGGTATGTTGTATGTGGAAGTGGTGTATGGCAGGGTTTCCGTTAACCGGTAATTCCCGGTCTTTGTCCGGTAAAATTAGTGGAAGTCCGACAAGTTGAAAACTCGTCGGACATAAATGTCCGGTGAAAATAATTCCCTCTAACCATTTTCAGCTGAGCACCAAACACACACACAGAACACTGCCCGAGAGAGAAGGACCCGCCCCCTTTAGTTAGCCTATAGGCTATAGGCTAACTAAAGGGGGCGGGTCCTTCTCTCTCGGGCAGTGTTACACGAGTGTGTGTGTGTTTGGTGCTCAGCTGAAAATGGTGTCCCGAAGCGGAGCGCTTTAACTTTATCGCACAATAACAAGGATAACAAACAAAACG
>NC_137680.1:24728403-24730903 GCF_963989245.1 Nansenia antarctica
TCTCTGTCTCTCTCTCTGTCTCTCTCTGTCTCTCTCTCTCTCTCTGTCTCTCTCTCTCTGTCTCTCTCTCTCTCTGCCTCTTTCTGCCTCTCTCTCTGTCTCTCTCTCTCTGTCTCTCTCTCTCTCTCTCTCTCTCTCTCTCTCTCTCTCTCTCTCTCCCTCCCTCTCTATGTCTCCCTCCCTCTCCCTCTCTCTCTCTCTCTGTCTCTCTCTCTCTGTCTCTCTCTCCCACCCTCTCTGTCTCTCTCCCTCTCTCTCTCTCTCTCTCTCTCTCTCTCTCTCTCTCTCTCTCTCTCTCTCTGTCTCTCTCCCCCTCCCTCTCTCTCTTCATTTATTTCTCTCACAGAAAATTGCGGACCGTTCGAGGGCCCTCCTCCCCCCGGCCCACACAGAGAAGAAGCAAGTGAGTGTGTGTGTGCGTGTGTGTGTGTGTGTTCATGTGTGTGTGTGTGTGTGTGTGTGTGTGTTGTCCGCGCTCGTAGGAGACTTACGGTAATAAGACTTGCCTTGCTGTGTTTGATGAGGGCTCCTTTGAAGTGTTTGTGTGTGTAGAGTGTGTGTGTGTGTGTGTGTGTGTGTGTGTGTGTGTGTGTGTGTGTGTTTGAGAGTGTGTAGAGTGTGCTGGAGCATATGTGTGTGTGTGTGTGTGTGTGGAGTGTGTGTGTGTGTGTGTGTAGAGTGTCCAGGAGTGTGTGTGTGTTTGTGTGTGTGGAGTGTGTGTGTGTGTGTGTGTGTGTGTGTGTGTGTGTGGAGTGTGCAGGAGAGCCCTCCACAAGGCTTTGTCTCCCAGCTCAGATGCTCTATTAGCTCTTGAACACACAGACTGACACAACACACTCTGTCACCAAACACACTCTGTCACCAAACACACTGACACCTTATATGGTTTGGAGAGAGAGGGAGAGATATCAGCATTGGGAGGTGAGGACTAGGTAGAGAGAGAGACAGAGAGAGAGAGAGAGAGAGAGAGAGAGAGGTAGAGAGAGAGAGACAGACAGACAGATATCAGGGTTAGGAGGTGGTCTATGTAGAGACAGAGAGAGAGAGAGAGACAGAGACAGACAGACAGACAGGTATCAGGGTTAGAGTTGGTCTAGGTAGAGACAGACAGACAGACAGACAGACAGACAGACAGACAGGTATCAGGGTTAGAGGTGGTCTAGGTAGAGTCAGACAGACAGACAGACAGACAGACAGACAGGTATCAGGGTTAGAGGTGGTCTAGGTAGAGTCAGACAGACAGACAGACAGACAGACAGGTATCAGGGTTAGAGGTGGTCTAGGTAGAGACAGACAGACAGACAGGTATCAGGGTTAGAGGTGGTTTAGGTAGAGACAGTCAGACAGACAGACAGACAGGTATCAGGCATAGAGGTGGTCTAGGTAGAGACAGACAGACAGACAGACAGACAGGTATCAGGGTTAGAGGTGGTCTAGGCAGGCAGATGGAGGCTATAGACTGTCAGGCTCAGGCGTCTGGCAGCAGCAGAGAAGGACGACCATGAGGAGATACCACCAGAGAGGCTCTCTGATAGGCTGCCCCGCCTCCCTGCGTATCCTCATCTCTCCTCCCATTGGTCCTCCGTCTCCCTGCGTACCCTGATCTCTCCTCCCATTGGTCCCCAACAATCTGACACCATGAAAGATCCTCAACACTCCTCACTTTGAACAACAACAACAAAAAGCAAAAAAGTAAAATGGAAAAACTAAAAAACAGTCCTGAACCACTCCTGAACCACTGAACCACTCCTGAACCACTGAACAACTCCTGAACCACTGAACCACTGAACCCCTCCTGAACCACTGAACCCCTCCTGAACCACTGAACCCCTCCTGAACCACTGAACCCCTCCTGAACCACTCCTGAACCACTGAACCCCTCCTGAACCACTGAACCCCTCCTGAACCACTCCTGAACCACTGAACCCCTCCTGAACCACTGAACCCCTCCTGAACCACTCCTGAACCACTGAACCCCTCCTGAACCACTCCTGAACCACTGAACCCCTCCTGAACCACTCCTGAACCACTGAACCCCTCCTGAACCACTCCTGAACCACTGAACCCCTCCTGAACCACTGAACCCCTCCTGAACCACTCCTGAACCACTGAACCCCTCCTGAAACACTGAACCCCTCCTGAACCACTCCTGAAACACTCCTGAACCACTGAACCCCTCCTGAACCACTCCTGAAACACTCCTGAACCACTGAACCACTCCTGAACCACTGAACCACTGAAACCCTCCTGAACCACTCCTGAACCACTCCTGAAACACTCCTGAACCACTGAACCATTCCTGAGCACCTCCCTGACTCTGGTTCTGAACCATGAACACACACACACATCCACCTGCTCACAGGACTGAAGTACCGTTCATAAACAACACCAATCAGATCACATGTTAATTCATCACGTACGTCCCACACCGCCACAGTGGGTATGGTGAAACGCTCTGGGAATGCTCTTCAACCAACAACCCACAACAATAATCATCACT
>NC_137680.1:24735903-24738403 GCF_963989245.1 Nansenia antarctica
AGTCGGGGCGGTGCATGAGCAGTGGGTGAAGGGAGCTTGGCAGCCACTCGCTTTTTCAGTCGGCAGCTCCGCCCTAACGAACGTAAATACAGCACCTTCGATCGGGAGCTCCTGGGCCTCTACCTCGCCGTTCGACACTTCCGTTTTCTGTTGGAGGCCAGGCCATTCACAGCTTTCGTGGACCATAAGCCGTTGACATTCGCGATGGCGAAGGTTTCAGAGCCATGGTCTGCCCGTCAGCAGCGCCAACTGTCCTTCATCTCTGAGTTTACGACCGACATCCAACATGTTGCAGGGAAGGACAACCAGGTTGCTGACTGCCTCTCACGGGCGGTCGCCAGTGCGGTTCACCTGGGCATTGACTACGCCCGCATGGCAGGCGATCAGGCCTCTGACCAAGAGGCTCAGGCCCTCAGGACTGCTGTCACAGGGCTTAAGTTGGAGGACGTGGTCTTCGACGACACCGGGACCACACTCCTATGTGACATGTCCACTGGGCAGCCACGGCCCGTCGTGCCCCTTGAGTGGAGACGACAGGTTTTCGACGCTATTCATGGCCTGTCCCACCCAGGGAGGAAGGCTTCTCAAAAACTGGTGGCAGCTAAGTTTGTCTGGCACGGGCTTAGAAAGGACATTCAGAAGTGGGCAGATGCCTGTGTCATGTGCCAGCGTTCTAAGGTGCATCGACATACGAAGGCCCCTCTGGCACATTTTTCAGTGCCGGAAAGGAGGTTTGATCATGTCAATGTGGACCTGGTGGGGCCTTTGCCACCTTCTCATGGGTTCACCTACCTCCTCACAATGGTCGACAGAACCACACGGTGGCCGGAGGCCGTTCCACTATCATCTACCACGGCTGCTGAGGTGGCTCGGGCGTTCGTTGGCACTTGGGTCGCCCGGTTCGGTGCTCCATCTGACGTCTCCTCTGACCGGGGGCCACAGTTCACGTCTGAGCTCTGGAGTGCGGTTGCCGGAGGCCTGGGGATGAAGCTACACCGCACTACCGCATATCACCCACAGGCCAACGGGTTGTGTGCACGGTTTCATCGTTCTATGAAAGCTGCACTTCGGGCTAGCCTCAAGGACAGTGATTGGGTCGACAGGCTCCCGTGGGTCATGTTGGGCCTTAGGACCGCCCCTAAAGAAGACCTTCGGTCGTCATCCGCCGAGCTGGTCTACGGACAGCCGCTACGGGTTCCTGGGGATTTCGTCCCTAACGCCACGGTCCCTTGGTCGGCGCTCAAACAGCGAGCCGAGTTTTTGGATAAGGCCACGGCTTTCGCACCTGTACCCACCTCACAGCATGGGCAACCCCAGTCATATATGCCACCCTGCCTGCGAACGGCAGAGTACGTGTTCATCCGCCATGACGCCCACCGAGGGCCATTTCAACCGCCCTATGACGGACCGTTTCGGGTTCTGGAGGCTGGAGACAAGGCTTTTCTGGTGGACATCGGGGGTAAGCCAGATTACATCTCAGTGGACAGACTAAAACCAGCTCACGTGGATCTGGACCAGCCCGTGGGGTTGGCTCGGCCCCCGAGGCAGGGCCGCCCTCCAGCTTTGCCCCCACGCCACCGCAAAGCCTCTAAAAAAACACCTGCTGTCCCTCATAAGCAGACCCCTGTTGAACTTTCAGTCCCTGCTCCGGTTTTACGGAGCCGTTTTGGACGGGTGATCCGGGCCCCGCAATGGTGACTGTTCTCAATTATGGTGAATTCTGGGGGGAGGTCTGTAGCGGACAATACTATGATGTATGATGTACATAATTCACCTGTGTGTTTGGTAATGGGGAATTGTGTGCGGGCACTTTAACGCCGGTCACTGGGGTGTGACGTATGGGGTTACAGGTAACATATAAGGAAGTGTTGTGTGTTGCTATGGGCGCTATGTCATGAGTTAAATAAACGCCGACTCGGTCGGCTTTATACTGGCAGCAAGTCTCCGTTTCGTTTGTACGCTCCAACTCCTACAACCTCATAGTTTACCTCATAGTTTACCTCATAGTTTACCTCATAGTTTACCTCATAGTTTACCTCACAGTTTACCTCATAGTTTCAGAGTGTGTATTTAAATCTTTCAAGAGGAGCTTCTGTACAGTCAACATAGGGTAACAAAGTAGAAAAGCCCACCCCACATGTGGTTGGTTACACTTTATAGTTTCAACATTCAGTTCTTGCACAACATCACAGAGATTGGTGGAGATACAGTAAGTCCTAGCAGAGTGAGCTCACTTTGGCCTTGGAAGGAAGGGAGTGGAAGTTACCCGTCTTCCATTATCAGACACCTGCTCCATACCATTCTTGTTATCCGTACAGTCTCAAGCAAACATCATATCATGATTATTGTAATTAAGAATTTTTTCTCACATAGTTTACCTCAGAATGTTACCTCATAATTGACCTCCTCCTTAACGGAGCCTGATCAAGGTCTCTGTCATCCTGTAGGAGACTCTCCCTGACCCCAATTAGCTTCACTAGAGGAGGACACCCATACACAC
>NC_137680.1:24743403-24744857 GCF_963989245.1 Nansenia antarctica
CCAGCATCTAAAGCAGCAGTATCAATCTGCCGTTAGTAAGAGCCACAGACAAAACTGCAGGGAGGTGACAGGTGTGTGTGTGTGTGTGTGTGTGTGTGTGTGTGTGTGTGTGTGTGTGTGTGTGTGTGTGATGGGTGGTTCAGACAGACAGACCCCCTCCTGCAGTCATAACCACACTGATAAATGTGATGGGGACTGAGCCAGCGGGGTGTGTGTGTGTGTGTGTGTGTGTGTGTGTGTGTGTGTGTGTGGGAGGGGGGGGGGGGGTATACCTCCGCTGAGCCTGATAGCATCTGACAATGTGCTTTTCTTCTGTCTCTGTAGCCCACACACACACACACACACACACACACACACACACACACACACACACACACACACACACACACACACACACTCCACTCCATCTCTCATCTCGGTCTCGGTCTCTTTCTTCTCCTAAGCCCTCCTAAGCTCCCTCTCTCCCTCACTATACACAAACACACACTCACGCACACACACACACACACGCACACAGACACACACACACACACACACACACAGTGACATACACACACGCACACATAGACACACGCACACACACACACAAACACACAGTAGTTCGATTCCACTGAATCAACAGTGTTTGCTGCAGTCTGTCCTCCCTCCCTCCCTCCCTCCTTCCCTCCCTCCTTCCCTATCCCTCCTCCCTCCTCCCTCTCTCCTCATCCCTCCATCCTTTCCTCTCCCTCCCTCCCTCCTTCCCTCCCTCCCTCCTTCCCTCCCTCCCTCCTTCCCTCCCTCCCCCTTCCCTCCCTCCCCCTTCCCTCCCTCCCTCCTTCCCTCTCTCCCTCCTTCCCTCCCTCATTCCCTCCCTCCCCCCTTCCCTCCCTCCCCCCTTCCCTCCCTCCCCCCTTCCCTCCCTCCCTCCCTCCAGGTGTGTGTCTGGGAAGTGTAGATGCAGTGTCTGTCTCTCCCCCCACCAACCTCCCCCACCTACCTCCCCAACCACCTCTGCTACGCCTTGCTCATCCCTCCTCCTCCCTCCATTTCTCCCTCCTCCCTCTCTCCCTCCATTTCTCCCTCCTCCCTCTCTCCTCCATTTTTCCCTCCTTCCCCCCTCCCCCTGAGGATCTGAAGTTAGTCCAGGTGTTTGTCTGGGAAGCGTATGAGATGCAGATGTCAACGTCTCCCTCCCTCCGTCCCTCCCTCCCTCCTTCCCTCCTTCCCTCTCTCCCTCCTTCCCTCCTTCCCTCTCTCCCTCCTTCCCTCCTTCCCTCTCTCCCTCCTTCCCTCCTTCCCTCTCTCCCTCCTTCCCTCTCTCCCTCCTTCCCTCTCTCCCTCCTTCCCTCTCTCCTCATCTGTCCTCATCCCACACCTCAGAGCTGAAGTCAGTCCAGGTGCAGATCTCAAGGTGTCTGTCACTCCCAAGGTGACTCCTCCACCTCCACCTCTGTCTTTGTCTTTCCCTCCCT
>NC_137680.1:24750057-24795057 GCF_963989245.1 Nansenia antarctica
AAGTTGGTGCGCAAAACGGGAAGACAGTAACAGTGGAGTTTCTGAAACAACAGAGGATTCCTGACGAGATTGCCCGAACACCGGGGAACGACTGGTACACAGTCCCGACCCTGAGGCGCAAACGTCGGCGTAGGGACAGCAAGCAACGCCGGGGCCGCAGGGGAGGCCTGCTAGCGAGGCTGAGGAGGAGCCCGGGCAAGCCAGCTTTGCCGAGTATATTCCTCTCTAACGTAAGATCCCTAGCTAACAAGATGGACGAACTGAGACTGCAGGTAGCTACCAACAACACCGTGGGGGATAGCTGTGTGATTATTCTCACAGAAACCTGGCTCAGCGCTTCCATTGTCGACTCTGCGGTCGCGCTACAAGGCCGCTCGCTACACCGAGCGGACAGGACGAAGCTTAGCGAGAAATCGCACGGGGGCGGCCTGGTTATATCTACGAAGGACAGCTGGTGCTTAAACACAAAAACTGTGAGTAGCCACTGCTCCCCAGACCTGGAATACTTGACTGTTAAATGCCGACCCATATACCTCCCGAGGGAATTCAACGCAGTGTACATAACAGCTGTTTACATTGCACCAAGTGCGGATGCTAGCTTAGCATTAGCCCGGCTACATGACGTCATCAGTAGTGGACAGAGCACAGATCCTCAGGCAGTGCACATCATCGCGGGGGATTTTAATCATGTTGACCTGAAGGTAGTACTACCCAAGTTGTATCAGCATGTTAAATGTGCAACAAGAGGAGATAACACACTGGACAAGGTATACACCAACATCAAGCTTGCCTACAAAGCTAGACTGCTAGCTCATCTAGGCATGTCTGACCACGTGTCCATCCTCCTGATCCCAGCCTACACTCCCATGAGGAAAAGTGCTCCCATCACCACTAAGACTGTCAGAACCTGGGTGCTGAGGGACTGCGCCAACCAGCTGGCCGGGGTTTTCACCAACATCTTCAACCAGTCCCTGTCCCAGGCCACCATCCCACCCTGCCTGAAAACCTCAACAATCATCCCAGTACCGAAGAAAAGCATGGTGAGCTGCCTAAACGACTACCGCCCGGTGGCACTCACACCAATCATCATGAAGTGCTTCGAGAAACTGGTCCGGGCCCACATTCCTCCCGCCCAGCCTGGATCCATACCAGTTCGCCTACAGAGCCCACAGGTCCACAGAGGACACCATCGCGACGACTCTCCACTCCACTCTATCCCACCTGGAGGGGGGGAACAGCTACGCGAGACTGTTCTTTGTGGACTTCAGCTCTGCTTTTAACACTATCCTTCCAGACAGGCTAGTGACCAAACTACTAGACCTGGACCTGGACTACTAGACCTGGATCAGGACAGCCTGGTCTCACACGGCAGACGTCAGAATTCGACGTTTATGGACAAACGTCGAATTCTGACGTGAGATTGCATCCAAACGTCGAATTCCGACGTGACATTTGCATCCAAACGTCGAATTCCGACGTGACATTGGGGTCGCTCGTTCTGATAGCGCAGGGGTGCGCCTGTTATGTGCGCCTGTCGGGGCATCTCTCGGGATTATTCCATTTTGAATTGGAAACCCTATGGTTACCCTAACCCTAACCCTAACCCTAACCTTAATCCTAACCCTAAATGTGGCCTAACTAATTAATGCAAGTGCAATTCAAAATGGAATAATCCCGAGAGAAGCCCCGACAGGCGCACATAACAAGGCGCACCCCTGCGCTATCAGAACGAGCTACCACAATGTCACGTCGGAATTCGACGTTTGGATGCAAATGTCACGTCGGAATTCGACGTTTGGATGCAATCTCACGTCAGAATTCGACGTTTGTCCATAAACGTTGAATTCTGACGTCTGTCGTGTGAGACCAGGTAGCTCAGGAAGGCCTCCAAGATCTCCAGAGACCCATCCCACCCTGGGTACGAACACTTTGTTCGTCTGCGCTCAGGCAGGCGGTTCAGGACCATGTTCGCACGGACAAACAGACTGAAGCTCAGCTTCTACCCTCGGGCCATTCAGGCCCTGAACACAGCAAAGACCTAGGTTCTAGGCCCTGGACAATCTAGACAATTTGATGGCAGCTACTAGATTGTAAACATAAGTGCAATATTGTAATACAACTGTGAACATTCTAAACCTGCTAACTGCGACACTTTAATGAATGTGCAACAAATATTAGGTGCAATATGACAACCCATGTGTACATAAGGTTCAGATATAGGAAACGTTAGGATATTTATAGCATAGCATAGTGTACAGCACAGTGTTTTATTGTATAGTATAGTAGTATAGTATAGTAGATAGTGTACATAGCCTTTATTTATGTCAACCAGCTCTTTTCTCTTTTTTATTTTACCCTTGGCTCTCTTGTTTTTAGTCTTTTTTCCAAGCACCAGGGGAGCACCCCCTCCTAAATTTAGTTGTATGGTACCTGTACTGTATTAATGACAATAAAGACCATTCATTCATTCATAAAGACTTATCTCATGAAATAAAGACTTATCTAATGAAATAAAGGGTTAGTGTCATTCAGGTGTTACAAAGTATTAGGTTTATAGTTTACTGCTCTGATCGGACGTTGTGATTGTGTCATGAGAGAGAGAGAGAGAGAGAGAGAGAGAGAGAGAGAGAGAGAGAGAGAGAGAGAGAAGGAGGGAACATGAGAGTGAGGTTTATAATAATAATAATAATAATAATAATAATAATAATAATAATATTAACAATAACTTTGTATTTGTATAGCGCTTTTCCTGCAAACGTTGCAGCTCAAAGTGCTTTAATCATTATATAATCTTAATTTAATTATTTTGTCATAAAGGCAATATTAAAAGGATGGATTTTTATAGATAGACAGATAAATAGAGAGACGTATAGAGAGAGAGGGAGAGGGAGGGAGAGAGAGAGAAAGATAGAGAGAGAGACAGAGAGAGAGAGAGACAGAGAGAGAGAGGGGGGGGAGAGAGAAGAAGAGAGAGAGAGAGAGAAAGATAGAAAGGAAGACAGATTGAGAGAGGGGGGAGAGAAGAAGGGAGAGGGAGAGGGAGAGATAGACAGAGGGTGGTTGAGGGTTAACAAAATACTTTCCATCCCTGGTCCAGACCTTTGACCTTGTGTCAAGAGAGATGCAGTCATGACATCATATCTGATGTCTTCATCAACCAATCATAACTGATGTCTCCATCGACCAATCATAACTGATGTCTCCATCAACCAATCATATCTGATGTCTCCATCGACCAATCATAACTGATGTCTCCATCAACCAATCGTATCTGATGTCTCCATCAACCAATCATATCTGATGTCTCCATCAACCAATCATAACTGATGTCTCCATCAACCAATCATAACTGATGTCTCCATCAACCAATCGTATCTGATGTCTCCATCAACCAATCATATCTGATGTCTCCATCAACCAATCATAACTGATGTCTCCATCAACCAATCATATCTGATGTCTCCATCGGAATTGCTGGAGACTAGAGGAACTTCACACACACACACACACACACACACATACACACACACACACACACGCACGCATGCACGCAGACAGGCAGGCACACACACACAAACACACATACACACACACACACACACACACACATCAACGCACGCACGCATGCATGCACGCACACACTCACAAACACACACAGGCAGGCACACACTCACACACACACACACACACGCATGCACGCAGGCAGGCAAGCACACACTCACACACACACACAGGCAGGCACACACACACACAAACACACACACACACACACACACATAATAAACAGCATCATATAGTATACTGGCTGGCAGAGTGCAGCGGGGGGCCTCCCCACCGCTGAGGAGCGGAGGAGCTGTCCATCATCCCTAAACAGCCAATCAGGCGCTCCGCTCTGACAGGGCCAGCCCCCCTGAGGGCCGCAGACAGATGGAGGAGAGAGGCTCACTACACACACCACACAACTACACACACCACACAACTACACACACACACACAACTACACACACACACACACACACACAACTACACACACACAACTACACACACCACACAACTACACACACCACACAACTACACACACCACACAACTACACACACCACACAACTACACACACAACTACACACACCACACAAGTACACACACCACACACCACACAACTATTGACACAATACACACACCACACAACTACACTTAACTACACACACCACACAACTACACACAACTATTCACACACACAACTTCTGACACACTACACACACCACACAACTACACACACCACACAACTACACACACCACACAACTACACACACCACACAACTACACACACCACACAACTACACACACACCACACAACTACACACACCACACAACTACACACACCACACAACTACACACACCACACACCACACAACTACTGACACAATACACACACCACACAACTACACACACACACAACTAAACACACACACACAACTACACGCACCACACAACTACACGCACCACACAACTACACACACCACACAACTACACACACCACACAACTACACACACCACACAACTACACACACACACACAACTATACACACCACACAACTACACACACCACATAACTGCTGACACACACAACTGCTGACACACACAACTGCTGACACACAGAACACTGACACACAGAACACTGACACACAGAACACTGACACACAGAACACTGACACACAGAACACTGACACACAGAACACTGACACACAGAACACTGACACACAGAACACTGACACACAGAACACTGACACACAGAACACTGACACACAGAACACTGACACACAGAACCACTGACACACAGAACACTGACACACAGAACAATGACACACAGAACACTGACACACAGAACACTGACACACAGAACACTGACACACAGAACACTGACACACAGAACACTGACACACAGAACACTGACACACAGAACACTGACACACAGAACACTGACACACAGAACACTGACACACAGAACACTGACACACAGAACACTGACACACAGAACCACTGACACACAGAACCACTGACACACAGAAAACTGACACACAGAACACTGACACACAGAACACTGACACACAGAACACTGACACACAGAACACTGACACACAGAACACTGACACACAGAACCACTGACACACAGAACACTGACACACAGAACACTGACACACAGAACCACTGACACACAGAACACTGACACACAGAACTGCTGACACACAGAACACTGACACACAGAACACTGACACACAGAACTGCTGACACACAGAACACTGACACACAGAACTACTGACACACAGAACACACCACGGAGGAAGAACTGACACTCTAAAGGCCCACTATAAAATGTAAAATGTATTTTTTGATAACAAAAGGATTAAAAAAATAAAATTAAAAAAGTCCATTAGAGGTGAGCAAATGTAATGCGTTGCTATCCGGTTGTTAAGCCTGACGTCAAACGTGACGTTTTGCAATAGCCGGCCGCGCTAACCACAACACCAAAAGAGTTAAAAACACCAAAAGAGTTTACTCCCTTGGCGGAGCTGATTCACTTCCTTCCATGCGGGAGTCGAACCCCGATCTCCCGCATACCAACCGACCGCTCTAACCACTACACCAAGACAGTTAACCCGCTTGGTATTGCTGCGAAAGGCCTATTTTTTTTTTTTTTTTTTTTTTTTTTTTACATTTACGTGCTTTCGTTCCCTATGTAAGGGCTCTCGCACTTTACACTTCTGCGTAGGCCGCGCTGCAATTACACCGTCACATCGCTAGGTGGCAGTGTGTTTTCTATGCCCCTGTGCTGTGCCTCTTCCGGTTAGGAACGCAACAGAGCTCAACGCTCAAAGCGGCATAATAGCGATCTTTTTGTTGTTATGCTTGTTGTAAATAAAAGTTCTATGATGTGAATAATTTAAAAGTTTTTAAAAGTACACATGTTACAAGCATGATTCAATTCTTGATTTAATGCACGATGACCCATAGATAGTACTGTCATTTAATTAATTTCATGTTGTATCAGCTTTGAATACTCCAAGCTGCATTTTCACACAGATGATATAAAAACAATCACACACAAACACACACAAATACTGCAAAATAACTTTATACTAGCTAGATTTTGAAAATGTAAGGATACTGGGGGGTAGAACGCAGATATCTAGGAAAGGTCATGAAAGGAGGGTCCTGAAATTTGATCGAGTGCAAAGATTTATTTTTACTCACAGGGGTCAAAAGTCTTTATGCTTTGCGTCATTGACTGTCTTTTTGTAAATCATTGTCAACTATAAAATGTAAAATGTATTTTTTGATAACAAAAGGATTAAAAAAATAAAATTAAAAAAGTCCATTAGAGGTGAGCAAATGTAATGCGTTGCTATCCGGTTGTTAAGCCTGACGTCAAACGTGACGTTTTGCAATAGCCGGCCGCGCTAACCACAACACCAAAAGAGTTAAAAACACCAAAAGAGTTTACTCCCTTGGCGGAGCTGATTCACTTACTTCCATGCGGGAGTCGAACCCCGATCTCCCGCATACCAACCGACCGCTCTAACCACTACACCAAGACAGCTAACCCTCTTGGTATTGCTGCGAAAGGCCTATTTAAGTTTTTTTTTTAGTTTTTTTATTTTTTTTTAAAATTTACGTGCTTACGTTCCCTACGTAATAGGTGGTGGGCCGAACGCGTTTATCGCGAAGTTTATCTTTTTCCATCTATGGAGTAAACGATCTCTTACATACGATATTAAGTAATTCTCTTAAGTCTATAACAATTTTGTTTGCAGCTGTATTATGTCGGAGATTTTCACAAACTTATTTTTTAATAGTCTGTCTGCTCAGGCACATCGCTGGTCGCTCTAGTTGATAAACCAATCAGAATTCGAGTACGGCTTCATTAGGACCCCGAAATGTAAACAATGGCTGTTAACCCTAGCAACTGACTGTATGTTAACCCTAGCAACCGCGGGGAAATAACGAGATGTGATGAATTATGGAGTGTTGTATGCATTTAACAAACCGAACGGACAATATTACAGCATTTTCAGATGCAAGTTGGACCAAATTTGTACATTGTTCTCTACAGTGGGTGAATCTTCACACTGCAGAAAGCCAAATTGCTATTATATATATTGGTATTATATATATTTGGGAGAGGGGGCTCCCCTGGTGCTAGGAAAAAAAATACTAAAAACAAGAAGGGAAAAGAGCTGGTTTACATAAATAAAGGCTATGTACACTATCCACTATACTATACTATACAAATAAAACACTGTGCTGTACTCTATGCTATGCTATACATATCCTAACATTTCCTATCTCTGAACCTTATGTACCCGAGGGTTGTCATATTGCACATAGTATTATTGCACATTCATTTAAAGTGTCGCAGTTTGCAGGTTTGAAATGTTCACAGTTGTGTTTCAGTATTGCACTTGATTACAATCTAGTAGCTGCCATCAAATTGTCTAGATTGTCCAGGGCCTAGAATCTAGGTATTTGCTGTGTTCAGGGCCTGAATGGCCCTAGGGTAGAAGCTGAGCTTCAGTCTATTTGTCCTTGCGGACATGGTCCTGAACCGCCTGCCCGAGGGCAGCCGAACAAAGTGTTCGTTCCCAGGGTGGGATGGGTCTCTGGAGATCTTGGAGGCCTTCCTGAGGCAGCGTGTGTTGTACAGCTCTTCCAGAGAGGGGAGGGGGGCGCCGATGATCTTCTGGGCCGATCTCACGACTCTCTGTAGCGCTTTCCTCTCTGCGGCTGTGCAGCTGGAGAACCACTATAACCACAATATTGGCTACCATAGACAATGCTATATGCAGTATGCCAACATACGAAACATTGAAAGAGCCCGCAAGAAAAGGGAAAAATCAGTACAGGAGGCTGCAGGTGTGTTTTATAGCAATATAAGTTATTTATAAGAACAATATGATATAAACAAGCTAAGATTAATATGACATGATATGACATGAACATTATTAACAATATGATATAAACAAGCTAAGATATGACATGAACAAGATATGAACAAGGCATCAATGGGTCAGGGTCAGCCCTGTCAGGTCAGGTCAGGTCCAGAAGATGTGCAGTGCAGTCCAGGGCTGAGCATCTGGGGTTACCTGGGGAAACAGATTAGGAGAGTTGTAAATAAACTAGGCTATAACTTTGGAAGCATTACTATTACAATGCATAGAGTATCATATGTCTCTCTCTCTCTCCCTTCCCTCCCCCCCCTCCCTTACAATGTAGTAGAAGCAGAAGGTCAAACTGACAATGATACACCACCAAAGCCTAGACTTCTCCGCTCAAAGACTACCACTACGTTCAGCCTAAATAAAAAACCACATCTTCTTCCCGCCCAGTGCATAATATGCAGACGGGACAAATATTTCAGTTTTAGAGCTTGTATACTGCTCCTGCAAAAAAACAAAATGTGTGAAAGGGAGATGCACATGCAAATCTAACAACCTACCATGTACAGACATGTGTCTGTGTTTGCACTGCGAAAACACAATAGTGTTATAAATGTTCTCTAAACACTTGAATCTTTGTCTAGTCTCGTCAATTATAGGCAAGGCAAGTGAAGATACATTTAGTCTTGGGTTTTGTCTTACCAGCTCACCTCGTAAAAGTGAGACGATTGACAATATCAAAAACATGCTTGCACACACATATACTGTAACGTACTCACACACAAGTTAATGTTACTGGTCCCAATTTGGCACAATTATTACTGAAATGATTGAGAATAGACATAGTTGACATTGGTAACTTAGCTATTGTACCCTTTAAAGTTAGATAGCTTGTTAATTCATTAGCTTCACAATCGCGTGTGACGTTTGGTTGGATTTTTCACTAAAATAGCATATTAGAACATGTTTGTATTGACACAACATGACATGGACGTGTTCATTAATATGTGATATGAATTAGTATGACATGCAAATCTTACCTGAAACATTACTTGACAGTAAAGTTATCCGAAACAACTCAGTCTTCTCGTCTTTCCAGATAATACGTTGTTTACTTCCTTGTTTACGTATTTTGAAGGAATATCATTGGCAGACGTCAAGTCAGGTGACGCTTTAACAGGTTTTGATTGGTTAGCGGCATAGTAGCCCCAATCATTCTCCTTATTAACTTATGGATCGTAAGTTTACTTTTCATAAAACGTCGATCGAAAATCGGCTGCCAACAGACGGAAACATGTTCCAAAAAAACCTATTTAGCTTATATGAAAAAATCAACTAGTCCATAGTTGTAGATCGATTATTTCACAAACGAAAGCAGATAGACAGCTTCGGCCCACCGCCTATAAGGGCTCTCGCACTTTACACTTCTGCGTAGGCCGCGCTGCAATTACACCGTCACATCGCTAGGTGGCAGTGTGTTTTCTATGCCCCTGTGCTGTGCCTCTTCCGGTTAGGAACGCAACAGAGCTCAAAGCTCAAAGCGGCATAATAGCGATCTTTTTGTTGTTATGCTTTGTTGTAAATAAAAGTTCTATGATGTGAATAATTTAAAAGTTTTTAAAAGTACACATGTTACAAGCATGATTCAATTCTTGATTTAATGCACGATGACCCATAGATAGTACTGTCATTTAATTAATTTCATGTTGTATCAGCTTTGAATACTCCAAGCTGCATATTCACACAGATGATATAAAAACAATCACACACAAACACACACAAATACTGCAAAATAACTTTATACTAGCTAGATTTTGAAAATGTAAGGATACTGGGGGGTAGAACGCAGATATCTAGGAAAGGTCATGAAAGGAGGGTCCTGAAATTTGATCGAGTGCAAAGATTTATTTTTACTCACAGGGGTCAAAAGTCTTTATGCTTTGCGTCATTGACTGTCTTTTTGTAAATCATTGTCAACTATAAAATGTAAAATGTATTTTTTGATAACAAAAGGATTAAAAAAATAAAATTAAAAAAGTCCATTAGAGGTGAGCAAATGTAATGCGTTGCTATCCGGTTGTTAAGCCTGACGTCAAACGTGACGTTTTGCAATAGCCGGCCGCGCACAACACCAAAAGAGTTAAAAACACCAAAAGAGTTTACTCCCTTGGCGGAGCTGATTCACTTCCTTCCATGCGGGAGTCGAACCCCGATCTCCCGCATACCAACCGACCGCTCTAACCACTACACCAAGACAGTTAACCCGCTTGGTATTGCAGCGAAAGGCCTATTTAAGTTTTTTTTTTTTTTTTTTTTTTTTTAAATTTACGTGCTTACGTTCCCTACGTAATAGGTGGTGGGCCGAACGCGTTTATCGCGAAGTTTATCTTTTTCCATCTACGGAGTAAACGATCTCTTACATACGATATTAAGTAATTCTCTTAAGTCTATAACAATTTTGTTTGCAGCTGTATTATGTCGGAGATTTTCACAAACTTATTTTTTAATAGTCTGTCTGCTCAGGCACATCGCTGGTCGCTCTAGTTGATAAACCAATCAGAATTCGAGTACGGCTTCATTAGGACCCCGAAATGTAAACAATGGCTGTTAACCCTAGCAACTGACTGTATGTTAACCCTAGCAACCGCGGGGAAATAACGAGATGTGATGAATTATGGAGTGTTGTATGCATTTAACAAACCGAACGGACAATATTACAGCATTTTCAGATGCAAGTTGGACCAAATTTGTACATTGTTCTCTACAGTGGGTGAATCTTCACACTGCAGAAAGCCAAATTGCTATTATATATATTGGTATTATATATATTTGGGAGAGGGGGCTCCCCTGGTGCTAGGAAAAAAAATACTAAAAACAAGAAGGGAAAAGAGCTGGTTTACATAAATAAAGGCTATGTACACTATCCACTATACTATACTATACAAATAAAACACTGTGCTGTACTCTATGCTATGCTATACATATCCTAACATTTCCTATCTCTGAACCTTATGTACCCGAGGGTTGTCATATTGCACATAGTATTATTGCACATTCATTTAAAGTGTCGCAGTTTGCAGGTTTGAAATGTTCACAGTTGTGTTTCAGTATTGCACTTGATTACAATCTAGTAGCTGCCATCAAATTGTCTAGATTGTCCAGGGCCTAGAATCTAGGTATTTGCTGTGTTCAGGGCCTGAATGGCCCTAGGGTAGAAGCTGAGCTTCAGTCTATTTGTCCTTGCGGACATGGTCCTGAACCGCCTGCCCGAGGGCAGCCGAACAAAGTGTTCGTTCCCAGGGTGGGATGGGTCTCTGGAGATCTTGGAGGCCTTCCTGAGGCAGCGTGTGTTGTACAGCTCTTCCAGAGAGGGGAGGGGGGCGCCGATGATCTTCTGGGCCGATCTCACGACTCTCTGTAGCGCTTTCCTCTCTGCGGCTGTGCAGCTGGAGAACCACTATAACCACAATATTGGCTACCATAGACAATGCTATATGCAGTATGCCAACATACGAAACATTGAAAGAGCCCGCAAGAAAAGGGAAAAATCAGTACAGGAGGCTGCAGGTGTGTTTTATAGCAATATAAGTTATTTATAAGAACAATATGATATAAACAAGCTAAGATTAATATGACATGATATGACATGAACATTATTAACAATATGATATAAACAAGCTAAGATATGACATGAACAAGATATGAACAAGGCATCAATGGGTCAGGGTCAGCCCTGTCAGGTCAGGTCAGGTCCAGAAGATGTGCAGTGCAGTCCAGGGCTGAGCATCTGGGGTTACCTGGGGAAACAGATTAGGAGAGTTGTAAATAAACTAGGCTATAACTTTGGAAGCATTACTATTACAATGCATAGAGTATCATATGTCTCTCTCTCTCTCCCTTCCCTCCCCCCCCTCCCTTACAATGTAGTAGAAGCAGAAGGTCAAACTGACAATGATACACCACCAAAGCCTAGACTTCTCCGCTCAAAGACTACCACTACGTTCAGCCTAAATAAAAAACCACATCTTCTTCCCGCCCAGTGCATAATATGCAGACGGGACAAATATTTCAGTTTTAGAGCTTGTATACTGCTCCTGCAAAAAAACAAAATGTGTGAAAGGGAGATGCACATGCAAATCTAACAACCTACCATGTACAGACATGTGTCTGTGTTTGCACTGCGAAAACACAATAGTGTTATAAATGTTCTCTAAACACTTGAATCTTTGTCTAGTCTCGTCAATTATAGGCAAGGCAAGTGAAGATACATTTAGTCTTGGGTTTTGTCTTACCAGCTCACCTCGTAAAAGTGAGACGATTGACAATATCAAAAACATGCTTGCACACACATATACTGTAACGTACTCACACACAAGTTAATGTTACTGGTCCCAATTTGGCACAATTATTACTGAAATGATTGAGAATAGACATAGTTGACATTGGTAACTTAGCTATTGTACCCTTTAAAGTTAGATAGCTTGTTAATTCATTAGCTTCACAATCGCGTGTGACGTTTGGTTGGATTTTTCACTAAAATAGCATATTAGAACATGTTTGTATTGACACAACATGACATGGACGTGTTCATTAATATGTGATATGAATTAGTATGACATGCAAATCTTACCTGAAACATTACTTGACAGTAAAGTTATCCGAAACAACTCAGTCTTCTCGTCTTTCCAGATAATACGTTGTTTACTTCCTTGTTTACGTATTTTGAAGGAATATCATTGGCAGACGTCAAGTCAGGTGACGCTTTAACAGGTTTTGATTGGTTAGCGGCATAGTAGCCCCAATCATTCTCCTTATTAACTTATGGATCGTAAGTTTACTTTTCATAAAACGTCGATCGAAAATCGGCTGCCAACAGACGGAAACATGTTCCAAAAAAACCTATTTAGCTTATATGAAAAAATCAACTAGTCCATAGTTGTAGATCGATTATTTCACAAACGAAAGCAGATAGACAGCTTCGGCCCACCGCCTATAAGGGCTCTCGCACTTTACACTTCTGCGTAGGCCGCGCTGCAATTACACCGTCACATCGCTAGGTGGCAGTGTGTTTTCTATGCCCCTGTGCTGTGCCTCTTCCGGTTAGGAACGCAACAGAGCTCAAAGCTCAAAGCGGCATAATAGCGATCTTTTTGTTGTTATGCTTTGTTGTAAATAAAAGTTCTATGATGTGAATAATTTAAAAGTTTTTAAAAGTACACATGTTACAAGCATGATTCAATTCTTGATTTAATGCACGATGACCCATAGATAGTACTGTCATTTAATTAATTTCATGTTGTATCAGCTTTGAATACTCCAAGCTGCATATTCACACAGATGATATAAAAACAATCACACACAAACACACACAAATACTGCAAAATAACTTTATACTAGCTAGATTTTGAAAATGTAAGGATACTGGGGGGTAGAACGCAGATATCTAGGAAAGGTCATGAAAGGAGGGTCCTGAAATTTGATCGAGTGCAAAGATTTATTTTTACTCACAGGGGTCAAAAGTCTTTATGCTTTGCGTCATTGACTGTCTTTTTGTAAATCATTGTCAACTATAAAATGTAAAATGTATTTTTTGATAACAAAAGGATTAAAAAAATAAAATTAAAAAAGTCCATTAGAGGTGAGCAAATGTAATGCGTTGCTATCCGGTTGTTAAGCCTGACGTCAAACGTGACGTTTTGCAATAGCCGGCCGCGCACAACACCAAAAGAGTTAAAAACACCAAAAGAGTTTACTCCCTTGGCGGAGCTGATTCACTTCCTTCCATGCGGGAGTCGAACCCCGATCTCCCGCATACCAACCGACCGCTCTAACCACTACACCAAGACAGTTAACCCGCTTGGTATTGCAGCGAAAGGCCTATTTAAGTTTTTTTTTTTTTTTTTTTTTTTTTAAATTTACGTGCTTACGTTCCCTACGTAATAGGTGGTGGGCCGAACGCGTTTATCGCGAAGTTTATCTTTTTCCATCTACGGAGTAAACGATCTCTTACATACGATATTAAGTAATTCTCTTAAGTCTATAACAATTTTGTTTGCAGCTGTATTATGTCGGAGATTTTCACAAACTTATTTTTTAATAGTCTGTCTGCTCAGGCACATCGCTGGTCGCTCTAGTTGATAAACCAATCAGAATTCGAGTACGGCTTCATTAGGACCCCGAAATGTAAACAATGGCTGTTAACCCTAGCAACTGACTGTATGTTAACCCTAGCAACCGCGGGGAAATAACGAGATGTGATGAATTATGGAGTGTTGTATGCATTTAACAAACCGAACGGACAATATTACAGCATTTTCAGATGCAAGTTGGACCAAATTTGTACATTGTTCTCTACAGTGGGTGAATCTTCACACTGCAGAAAGCCAAATTGCTATTATATATATTGGTATTATATATATTTGGGAGAGGGGGCTCCCCTGGTGCTAGGAAAAAAAATACTAAAAACAAGAAGGGAAAAGAGCTGGTTTACATAAATAAAGGCTATGTACACTATCCACTATACTATACTATACAAATAAAACACTGTGCTGTACTCTATGCTATGCTATACATATCCTAACATTTCCTATCTCTGAACCTTATGTACCCGAGGGTTGTCATATTGCACATAGTATTATTGCACATTCATTTAAAGTGTCGCAGTTTGCAGGTTTGAAATGTTCACAGTTGTGTTTCAGTATTGCACTTGATTACAATCTAGTAGCTGCCATCAAATTGTCTAGATTGTCCAGGGCCTAGAATCTAGGTATTTGCTGTGTTCAGGGCCTGAATGGCCCTAGGGTAGAAGCTGAGCTTCAGTCTATTTGTCCTTGCGGACATGGTCCTGAACCGCCTGCCCGAGGGCAGCCGAACAAAGTGTTCGTTCCCAGGGTGGGATGGGTCTCTGGAGATCTTGGAGGCCTTCCTGAGGCAGCGTGTGTTGTACAGCTCTTCCAGAGAGGGGAGGGGGGCGCCGATGATCTTCTGGGCCGATCTCACGACTCTCTGTAGCGCTTTCCTCTCTGCGGCTGTGCAGCTGGAGAACCACTATAACCACAATATTGGCTACCATAGACAATGCTATATGCAGTATGCCAACATACGAAACATTGAAAGAGCCCGCAAGAAAAGGGAAAAATCAGTACAGGAGGCTGCAGGTGTGTTTTATAGCAATATAAGTTATTTATAAGAACAATATGATATAAACAAGCTAAGATTAATATGACATGATATGACATGAACATTATTAACAATATGATATAAACAAGCTAAGATATGACATGAACAAGATATGAACAAGGCATCAATGGGTCAGGGTCAGCCCTGTCAGGTCAGGTCAGGTCCAGAAGATGTGCAGTGCAGTCCAGGGCTGAGCATCTGGGGTTACCTGGGGAAACAGATTAGGAGAGTTGTAAATAAACTAGGCTATAACTTTGGAAGCATTACTATTACAATGCATAGAGTATCATATGTCTCTCTCTCTCTCCCTTCCCTCCCCCCCCTCCCTTACAATGTAGTAGAAGCAGAAGGTCAAACTGACAATGATACACCACCAAAGCCTAGACTTCTCCGCTCAAAGACTACCACTACGTTCAGCCTAAATAAAAAACCACATCTTCTTCCCGCCCAGTGCATAATATGCAGACGGGACAAATATTTCAGTTTTAGAGCTTGTATACTGCTCCTGCAAAAAAACAAAATGTGTGAAAGGGAGATGCACATGCAAATCTAACAACCTACCATGTACAGACATGTGTCTGTGTTTGCACTGCGAAAACACAATAGTGTTATAAATGTTCTCTAAACACTTGAATCTTTGTCTAGTCTCGTCAATTATAGGCAAGGCAAGTGAAGATACATTTAGTCTTGGGTTTTGTCTTACCAGCTCACCTCGTAAAAGTGAGACGATTGACAATATCAAAAACATGCTTGCACACACATATACTGTAACGTACTCACACACAAGTTAATGTTACTGGTCCCAATTTGGCACAATTATTACTGAAATGATTGAGAATAGACATAGTTGACATTGGTAACTTAGCTATTGTACCCTTTAAAGTTAGATAGCTTGTTAATTCATTAGCTTCACAATCGCGTGTGACGTTTGGTTGGATTTTTCACTAAAATAGCATATTAGAACATGTTTGTATTGACACAACATGACATGGACGTGTTCATTAATATGTGATATGAATTAGTATGACATGCAAATCTTACCTGAAACATTACTTGACAGTAAAGTTATCCGAAACAACTCAGTCTTCTCGTCTTTCCAGATAATACGTTGTTTACTTCCTTGTTTACGTATTTTGAAGGAATATCATTGGCAGACGTCAAGTCAGGTGACGCTTTAACAGGTTTTGATTGGTTAGCGGCATAGTAGCCCCAATCATTCTCCTTATTAACTTATGGATCGTAAGTTTACTTTTCATAAAACGTCGATCGAAAATCGGCTGCCAACAGACGGAAACATGTTCCAAAAAAACCTATTTAGCTTATATGAAAAAATCAACTAGTCCATAGTTGTAGATCGATTATTTCACAAACGAAAGCAGATAGACAGCTTCGGCCCACCGCCTATAAGGGCTCTCGCACTTTACACTTCTGCGTAGGCCGCGCTGCAATTACACCGTCACATCGCTAGGTGGCAGTGTGTTTTCTATGCCCCTGTGCTGTGCCTCTTCCGGTTAGGAACGCAACAGAGCTCAAAGCTCAAAGCGGCATAATAGCGATCTTTTTGTTGTTATGCTTTGTTGTAAATAAAAGTTCTATGATGTGAATAATTTAAAAGTTTTTAAAAGTACACATGTTACAAGCATGATTCAATTCTTGATTTAATGCACGATGACCCATAGATAGTACTGTCATTTAATTAATTTCATGTTGTATCAGCTTTGAATACTCCAAGCTGCATATTCACACAGATGATATAAAAACAATCACACACAAACACACACAAATACTGCAAAATAACTTTATACTAGCTAGATTTTGAAAATGTAAGGATACTGGGGGGTAGAACGCAGATATCTAGGAAAGGTCATGAAAGGAGGGTCCTGAAATTTGATCGAGTGCAAAGATTTATTTTTACTCACAGGGGTCAAAAGTCTTTATGCTTTGCGTCATTGACTGTCTTTTTGTAAATCATTGTCAACTATAAAATGTAAAATGTATTTTTTGATAACAAAAGGATTAAAAAAATAAAATTAAAAAAGTCCATTAGAGGTGAGCAAATGTAATGCGTTGCTATCCGGTTGTTAAGCCTGACGTCAAACGTGACGTTTTGCAATAGCCGGCCGCGCACAACACCAAAAGAGTTAAAAACACCAAAAGAGTTTACTCCCTTGGCGGAGCTGATTCACTTCCTTCCATGCGGGAGTCGAACCCCGATCTCCCGCATACCAACCGACCGCTCTAACCACTACACCAAGACAGTTAACCCGCTTGGTATTGCAGCGAAAGGCCTATTTAAGTTTTTTTTTTTTTTTTTTTTTTTTTAAATTTACGTGCTTACGTTCCCTACGTAATAGGTGGTGGGCCGAACGCGTTTATCGCGAAGTTTATCTTTTTCCATCTACGGAGTAAACGATCTCTTACATACGATATTAAGTAATTCTCTTAAGTCTATAACAATTTTGTTTGCAGCTGTATTATGTCGGAGATTTTCACAAACTTATTTTTTAATAGTCTGTCTGCTCAGGCACATCGCTGGTCGCTCTAGTTGATAAACCAATCAGAATTCGAGTACGGCTTCATTAGGACCCCGAAATGTAAACAATGGCTGTTAACCCTAGCAACTGACTGTATGTTAACCCTAGCAACCGCGGGGAAATAACGAGATGTGATGAATTATGGAGTGTTGTATGCATTTAACAAACCGAACGGACAATATTACAGCATTTTCAGATGCAAGTTGGACCAAATTTGTACATTGTTCTCTACAGTGGGTGAATCTTCACACTGCAGAAAGCCAAATTGCTATTATATATATTGGTATTATATATATTTGGGAGAGGGGGCTCCCCTGGTGCTAGGAAAAAAAATACTAAAAACAAGAAGGGAAAAGAGCTGGTTTACATAAATAAAGGCTATGTACACTATCCACTATACTATACTATACAAATAAAACACTGTGCTGTACTCTATGCTATGCTATACATATCCTAACATTTCCTATCTCTGAACCTTATGTACCCGAGGGTTGTCATATTGCACATAGTATTATTGCACATTCATTTAAAGTGTCGCAGTTTGCAGGTTTGAAATGTTCACAGTTGTGTTTCAGTATTGCACTTGATTACAATCTAGTAGCTGCCATCAAATTGTCTAGATTGTCCAGGGCCTAGAATCTAGGTATTTGCTGTGTTCAGGGCCTGAATGGCCCTAGGGTAGAAGCTGAGCTTCAGTCTATTTGTCCTTGCGGACATGGTCCTGAACCGCCTGCCCGAGGGCAGCCGAACAAAGTGTTCGTTCCCAGGGTGGGATGGGTCTCTGGAGATCTTGGAGGCCTTCCTGAGGCAGCGTGTGTTGTACAGCTCTTCCAGAGAGGGGAGGGGGGCGCCGATGATCTTCTGGGCCGATCTCACGACTCTCTGTAGCGCTTTCCTCTCTGCGGCTGTGCAGCTGGAGAACCACTATAACCACAATATTGGCTACCATAGACAATGCTATATGCAGTATGCCAACATACGAAACATTGAAAGAGCCCGCAAGAAAAGGGAAAAATCAGTACAGGAGGCTGCAGGTGTGTTTTATAGCAATATAAGTTATTTATAAGAACAATATGATATAAACAAGCTAAGATTAATATGACATGATATGACATGAACATTATTAACAATATGATATAAACAAGCTAAGATATGACATGAACAAGATATGAACAAGGCATCAATGGGTCAGGGTCAGCCCTGTCAGGTCAGGTCAGGTCCAGAAGATGTGCAGTGCAGTCCAGGGCTGAGCATCTGGGGTTACCTGGGGAAACAGATTAGGAGAGTTGTAAATAAACTAGGCTATAACTTTGGAAGCATTACTATTACAATGCATAGAGTATCATATGTCTCTCTCTCTCTCCCTTCCCTCCCCCCCCTCCCTTACAATGTAGTAGAAGCAGAAGGTCAAACTGACAATGATACACCACCAAAGCCTAGACTTCTCCGCTCAAAGACTACCACTACGTTCAGCCTAAATAAAAAACCACATCTTCTTCCCGCCCAGTGCATAATATGCAGACGGGACAAATATTTCAGTTTTAGAGCTTGTATACTGCTCCTGCAAAAAAACAAAATGTGTGAAAGGGAGATGCACATGCAAATCTAACAACCTACCATGTACAGACATGTGTCTGTGTTTGCACTGCGAAAACACAATAGTGTTATAAATGTTCTCTAAACACTTGAATCTTTGTCTAGTCTCGTCAATTATAGGCAAGGCAAGTGAAGATACATTTAGTCTTGGGTTTTGTCTTACCAGCTCACCTCGTAAAAGTGAGACGATTGACAATATCAAAAACATGCTTGCACACACATATACTGTAACGTACTCACACACAAGTTAATGTTACTGGTCCCAATTTGGCACAATTATTACTGAAATGATTGAGAATAGACATAGTTGACATTGGTAACTTAGCTATTGTACCCTTTAAAGTTAGATAGCTTGTTAATTCATTAGCTTCACAATCGCGTGTGACGTTTGGTTGGATTTTTCACTAAAATAGCATATTAGAACATGTTTGTATTGACACAACATGACATGGACGTGTTCATTAATATGTGATATGAATTAGTATGACATGCAAATCTTACCTGAAACATTACTTGACAGTAAAGTTATCCGAAACAACTCAGTCTTCTCGTCTTTCCAGATAATACGTTGTTTACTTCCTTGTTTACGTATTTTGAAGGAATATCATTGGCAGACGTCAAGTCAGGTGACGCTTTAACAGGTTTTGATTGGTTAGCGGCATAGTAGCCCCAATCATTCTCCTTATTAACTTATGGATCGTAAGTTTACTTTTCATAAAACGTCGATCGAAAATCGGCTGCCAACAGACGGAAACATGTTCCAAAAAAACCTATTTAGCTTATATGAAAAAATCAACTAGTCCATAGTTGTAGATCGATTATTTCACAAACGAAAGCAGATAGACAGCTTCGGCCCACCGCCTATAAGGGCTCTCGCACTTTACACTTCTGCGTAGGCCGCGCTGCAATTACACCGTCACATCGCTAGGTGGCAGTGTGTTTTCTATGCCCCTGTGCTGTGCCTCTTCCGGTTAGGAACGCAACAGAGCTCAAAGCTCAAAGCGGCATAATAGCGATCTTTTTGTTGTTATGCTTTGTTGTAAATAAAAGTTCTATGATGTGAATAATTTAAAAGTTTTTAAAAGTACACATGTTACAAGCATGATTCAATTCTTGATTTAATGCACGATGACCCATAGATAGTACTGTCATTTAATTAATTTCATGTTGTATCAGCTTTGAATACTCCAAGCTGCATATTCACACAGATGATATAAAAACAATCACACACAAACACACACAAATACTGCAAAATAACTTTATACTAGCTAGATTTTGAAAATGTAAGGATACTGGGGGGTAGAACGCAGATATCTAGGAAAGGTCATGAAAGGAGGGTCCTGAAATTTGATCGAGTGCAAAGATTTATTTTTACTCACAGGGGTCAAAAGTCTTTATGCTTTGCGTCATTGACTGTCTTTTTGTAAATCATTGTCAACTATAAAATGTAAAATGTATTTTTTGATAACAAAAGGATTAAAAAAATAAAATTAAAAAAGTCCATTAGAGGTGAGCAAATGTAATGCGTTGCTATCCGGTTGTTAAGCCTGACGTCAAACGTGACGTTTTGCAATAGCCGGCCGCGCACAACACCAAAAGAGTTAAAAACACCAAAAGAGTTTACTCCCTTGGCGGAGCTGATTCACTTCCTTCCATGCGGGAGTCGAACCCCGATCTCCCGCATACCAACCGACCGCTCTAACCACTACACCAAGACAGTTAACCCGCTTGGTATTGCAGCGAAAGGCCTATTTAAGTTTTTTTTTTTTTTTTTTTTTTTTTAAATTTACGTGCTTACGTTCCCTACGTAATAGGTGGTGGGCCGAACGCGTTTATCGCGAAGTTTATCTTTTTCCATCTACGGAGTAAACGATCTCTTACATACGATATTAAGTAATTCTCTTAAGTCTATAACAATTTTGTTTGCAGCTGTATTATGTCGGAGATTTTCACAAACTTATTTTTTAATAGTCTGTCTGCTCAGGCACATCGCTGGTCGCTCTAGTTGATAAACCAATCAGAATTCGAGTACGGCTTCATTAGGACCCCGAAATGTAAACAATGGCTGTTAACCCTAGCAACTGACTGTATGTTAACCCTAGCAACCGCGGGGAAATAACGAGATGTGATGAATTATGGAGTGTTGTATGCATTTAACAAACCGAACGGACAATATTACAGCATTTTCAGATGCAAGTTGGACCAAATTTGTACATTGTTCTCTACAGTGGGTGAATCTTCACACTGCAGAAAGCCAAATTGCTATTATATATATTGGTATTATATATATTTGGGAGAGGGGGCTCCCCTGGTGCTAGGAAAAAAAATACTAAAAACAAGAAGGGAAAAGAGCTGGTTTACATAAATAAAGGCTATGTACACTATCCACTATACTATACTATACAAATAAAACACTGTGCTGTACTCTATGCTATGCTATACATATCCTAACATTTCCTATCTCTGAACCTTATGTACCCGAGGGTTGTCATATTGCACATAGTATTATTGCACATTCATTTAAAGTGTCGCAGTTTGCAGGTTTGAAATGTTCACAGTTGTGTTTCAGTATTGCACTTGATTACAATCTAGTAGCTGCCATCAAATTGTCTAGATTGTCCAGGGCCTAGAATCTAGGTATTTGCTGTGTTCAGGGCCTGAATGGCCCTAGGGTAGAAGCTGAGCTTCAGTCTATTTGTCCTTGCGGACATGGTCCTGAACCGCCTGCCCGAGGGCAGCCGAACAAAGTGTTCGTTCCCAGGGTGGGATGGGTCTCTGGAGATCTTGGAGGCCTTCCTGAGGCAGCGTGTGTTGTACAGCTCTTCCAGAGAGGGGAGGGGGGCGCCGATGATCTTCTGGGCCGATCTCACGACTCTCTGTAGCGCTTTCCTCTCTGCGGCTGTGCAGCTGGAGAACCACTATAACCACAATATTGGCTACCATAGACAATGCTATATGCAGTATGCCAACATACGAAACATTGAAAATGCATAGAGTATCATATGTCTCTCTCTCTCTCCCTTCCCTCCCCCCCCTCCCTTACAATGTAGTAGAAGCAGAAGGTCAAACTGACAATGATACACCACCAAAGCCTAGACTTCTCCGCTCAAAGACTACCACTACGTTCAGCCTAAATAAAAAACCACATCTTCTTCCCGCCCAGTGCATAATATGCAGACGGGACAAATATTTCAGTTTTAGAGCTTGTATACTGCTCCTGCAAAAAAACAAAATGTGTGAAAGGGAGATGCACATGCAAATCTAACAACCTACCATGTACAGACATGTGTCTGTGTTTGCACTGCGAAAACACAATAGTGTTATAAATGTTCTCTAAACACTTGAATCTTTGTCTAGTCTCGTCAATTATAGGCAAGGCAAGTGAAGATACATTTAGTCTTGGGTTTTGTCTTACCAGCTCACCTCGTAAAAGTGAGACGATTGACAATATCAAAAACATGCTTGCACACACATATACTGTAACGTACTCACACACAAGTTAATGTTACTGGTCCCAATTTGGCACAATTATTACTGAAATGATTGAGAATAGACATAGTTGACATTGGTAACTTAGCTATTGTACCCTTTAAAGTTAGATAGCTTGTTAATTCATTAGCTTCACAATCGCGTGTGACGTTTGGTTGGATTTTTCACTAAAATAGCATATTAGAACATGTTTGTATTGACACAACATGACATGGACGTGTTCATTAATATGTGATATGAATTAGTATGACATGCAAATCTTACCTGAAACATTACTTGACAGTAAAGTTATCCGAAACAACTCAGTCTTCTCGTCTTTCCAGATAATACGTTGTTTACTTCCTTGTTTACGTATTTTGAAGGAATATCATTGGCAGACGTCAAGTCAGGTGACGCTTTAACAGGTTTTGATTGGTTAGCGGCATAGTAGCCCCAATCATTCTCCTTATTAACTTATGGATCGTAAGTTTACTTTTCATAAAACGTCGATCGAAAATCGGCTGCCAACAGACGGAAACATGTTCCAAAAAAACCTATTTAGCTTATATGAAAAAATCAACTAGTCCATAGTTGTAGATCGATTATTTCACAAACGAAAGCAGATAGACAGCTTCGGCCCACCGCCTATAAGGGCTCTCGCACTTTACACTTCTGCGTAGGCCGCGCTGCAATTACACCGTCACATCGCTAGGTGGCAGTGTGTTTTCTATGCCCCTGTGCTGTGCCTCTTCCGGTTAGGAACGCAACAGAGCTCAAAGCTCAAAGCGGCATAATAGCGATCTTTTTGTTGTTATGCTTTGTTGTAAATAAAAGTTCTATGATGTGAATAATTTAAAAGTTTTTAAAAGTACACATGTTACAAGCATGATTCAATTCTTGATTTAATGCACGATGACCCATAGATAGTACTGTCATTTAATTAATTTCATGTTGTATCAGCTTTGAATACTCCAAGCTGCATATTCACACAGATGATATAAAAACAATCACACACAAACACACACAAATACTGCAAAATAACTTTATACTAGCTAGATTTTGAAAATGTAAGGATACTGGGGGGTAGAACGCAGATATCTAGGAAAGGTCATGAAAGGAGGGTCCTGAAATTTGATCGAGTGCAAAGATTTATTTTTACTCACAGGGGTCAAAAGTCTTTATGCTTTGCGTCATTGACTGTCTTTTTGTAAATCATTGTCAACTATAAAATGTAAAATGTATTTTTTGATAACAAAAGGATTAAAAAAATAAAATTAAAAAAGTCCATTAGAGGTGAGCAAATGTAATGCGTTGCTATCCGGTTGTTAAGCCTGACGTCAAACGTGACGTTTTGCAATAGCCGGCCGCGCACAACACCAAAAGAGTTAAAAACACCAAAAGAGTTTACTCCCTTGGCGGAGCTGATTCACTTCCTTCCATGCGGGAGTCGAACCCCGATCTCCCGCATACCAACCGACCGCTCTAACCACTACACCAAGACAGTTAACCCGCTTGGTATTGCAGCGAAAGGCCTATTTAAGTTTTTTTTTTATTTTTTTTTTTTTTTAAATTTACGTGCTTACGTTCCCTACGTAATAGGTGGTGGGCCGAACGCGTTTATCGCGAAGTTTATCTTTTTCCATCTACGGAGTAAACGATCTCTTACATACGATATTAAGTAATTCTCTTAAGTCTATAACAATTTTGTTTGCAGCTGTATTATGTCGGAGATTTTCACAAACTTATTTTTTAATAGTCTGTCTGCTCAGGCACATCGCTGGTCGCTCTAGTTGATAAACCAATCAGAATTCGAGTACGGCTTCATTAGGACCCCGAAATGTAAACAATGGCTGTTAACCCTAGCAACTGACTGTATGTTAACCCTAGCAACCGCGGGGAAATAACGAGATGTGATGAATTATGGAGTGTTGTATGCATTTAACAAACCGAACGGACAATATTACAGCATTTTCAGATGCAAGTTGGACCAAATTTGTACATTGTTCTCTACAGTGGGTGAATCTTCACACTGCAGAAAGCCAAATTGCTATTATATATATTGGTATTATATATATTTGGGAGAGGGGGCTCCCCTGGTGCTAGGAAAAAAAATACTAAAAACAAGAAGGGAAAAGAGCTGGTTTACATAAATAAAGGCTATGTACACTATCCACTATACTATACTATACAAATAAAACACTGTGCTGTACTCTATGCTATGCTATACATATCCTAACATTTCCTATCTCTGAACCTTATGTACCCGAGGGTTGTCATATTGCACATAGTATTATTGCACATTCATTTAAAGTGTCGCAGTTTGCAGGTTTGAAATGTTCACAGTTGTGTTTCAGTATTGCACTTGATTACAATCTAGTAGCTGCCATCAAATTGTCTAGATTGTCCAGGGCCTAGAATCTAGGTATTTGCTGTGTTCAGGGCCTGAATGGCCCTAGGGTAGAAGCTGAGCTTCAGTCTATTTGTCCTTGCGGACATGGTCCTGAACCGCCTGCCCGAGGGCAGCCGAACAAAGTGTTCGTTCCCAGGGTGGGATGGGTCTCTGGAGATCTTGGAGGCCTTCCTGAGGCAGCGTGTGTTGTACAGCTCTTCCAGAGAGGGGAGGGGGGCGCCGATGATCTTCTGGGCCGATCTCACGACTCTCTGTAGCGCTTTCCTCTCTGCGGCTGTGCAGCTGGAGAACCACTATAACCACAATATTGGCTACCATAGACAATGCTATATGCAGTATGCCAACATACGAAACATTGAAAGAGCCCGCAAGAAAAGGGAAAAATCAGTACAGGAGGCTGCAGGTGTGTTTTATAGCAATATAAGTTATTTATAAGAACAATATGATATAAACAAGCTAAGATTAATATGACATGATATGACATGAACATTATTAACAATATGATATAAACAAGCTAAGATATGACATGAACAAGATATGAACAAGGCATCAATGGGTCAGGGTCAGCCCTGTCAGGTCAGGTCAGGTCCAGAAGATGTGCAGTGCAGTCCAGGGCTGAGCATCTGGGGTTACCTGGGGAAACAGATTAGGAGAGTTGTAAATAAACTAGGCTATAACTTTGGAAGCATTACTATTACAATGCATAGAGTATCATATGTCTCTCTCTCTCTCCCTTCCCTCCCCCCCCTCCCTTACAATGTAGTAGAAGCAGAAGGTCAAACTGACAATGATACACCACCAAAGCCTAGACTTCTCCGCTCAAAGACTACCACTACGTTCAGCCTAAATAAAAAACCACATCTTCTTCCCGCCCAGTGCATAATATGCAGACGGGACAAATATTTCAGTTTTAGAGCTTGTATACTGCTCCTGCAAAAAAACAAAATGTGTGAAAGGGAGATGCACATGCAAATCTAACAACCTACCATGTACAGACATGTGTCTGTGTTTGCACTGCGAAAACACAATAGTGTTATAAATGTTCTCTAAACACTTGAATCTTTGTCTAGTCTCGTCAATTATAGGCAAGGCAAGTGAAGATACATTTAGTCTTGGGTTTTGTCTTACCAGCTCACCTCGTAAAAGTGAGACGATTGACAATATCAAAAACATGCTTGCACACACATATACTGTAACGTACTCACACACAAGTTAATGTTACTGGTCCCAATTTGGCACAATTATTACTGAAATGATTGAGAATAGACATAGTTGACATTGGTAACTTAGCTATTGTACCCTTTAAAGTTAGATAGCTTGTTAATTCATTAGCTTCACAATCGCGTGTGACGTTTGGTTGGATTTTTCACTAAAATAGCATATTAGAACATGTTTGTATTGACACAACATGACATGGACGTGTTCATTAATATGTGATATGAATTAGTATGACATGCAAATCTTACCTGAAACATTACTTGACAGTAAAGTTATCCGAAACAACTCAGTCTTCTCGTCTTTCCAGATAATACGTTGTTTACTTCCTTGTTTACGTATTTTGAAGGAATATCATTGGCAGACGTCAAGTCAGGTGACGCTTTAACAGGTTTTGATTGGTTAGCGGCATAGTAGCCCCAATCATTCTCCTTATTAACTTATGGATCGTAAGTTTACTTTTCATAAAACGTCGATCGAAAATCGGCTGCCAACAGACGGAAACATGTTCCAAAAAAACCTATTTAGCTTATATGAAAAAATCAACTAGTCCATAGTTGTAGATCGATTATTTCACAAACGAAAGCAGATAGACAGCTTCGGCCCACCGCCTATAAGGGCTCTCGCACTTTACACTTCTGCGTAGGCCGCGCTGCAATTACACCGTCACATCGCTAGGTGGCAGTGTGTTTTCTATGCCCCTGTGCTGTGCCTCTTCCGGTTAGGAACGCAACAGAGCTCAAAGCTCAAAGCGGCATAATAGCGATCTTTTTGTTGTTATGCTTTGTTGTAAATAAAAGTTCTATGATGTGAATAATTTAAAAGTTTTTAAAAGTACACATGTTACAAGCATGATTCAATTCTTGATTTAATGCACGATGACCCATAGATAGTACTGTCATTTAATTAATTTCATGTTGTATCAGCTTTGAATACTCCAAGCTGCATATTCACACAGATGATATAAAAACAATCACACACAAACACACACAAATACTGCAAAATAACTTTATACTAGCTAGATTTTGAAAATGTAAGGATACTGGGGGGTAGAACGCAGATATCTAGGAAAGGTCATGAAAGGAGGGTCCTGAAATTTGATCGAGTGCAAAGATTTATTTTTACTCACAGGGGTCAAAAGTCTTTATGCTTTGCGTCATTGACTGTCTTTTTGTAAATCATTGTCAACTATAAAATGTAAAATGTATTTTTTGATAACAAAAGGATTAAAAAAATAAAATTAAAAAAGTCCATTAGAGGTGAGCAAATGTAATGCGTTGCTATCCGGTTGTTAAGCCTGACGTCAAACGTGACGTTTTGCAATAGCCGGCCGCGCACAACACCAAAAGAGTTAAAAACACCAAAAGAGTTTACTCCCTTGGCGGAGCTGATTCACTTCCTTCCATGCGGGAGTCGAACCCCGATCTCCCGCATACCAACCGACCGCTCTAACCACTACACCAAGACAGTTAACCCGCTTGGTATTGCTGCGAAAGGCCTATTGAAGTTTTCTATTTAAGTTTATTAAAGTTTTTTTTATTTTTTATTTACGTGCTTACGTTCCCTACGTAAGGGCTCTCGCACGTTACACTTCTGCGTAGGCCGCGCTGCAATTACACCGTCACATCGCTAGGTGGCAGTGTGTTTTCTATGCCCCTGTGCTGTGCCTCTTCCGGTTAGGAACGCAACAGAGCTCAAAGCTCAAAGCGGTCAAAAGTCTTTATGCTTTGCATCATTGACTGTCTTTTTGTAAATCATTGTCAACTATAAAATGTAAAATGTATTTTTTGATAACAAAAGGATTTAAAAAATAGCTCAAAGCTCAAAGCGGCATAATAGCGATCTTTTTGTTGTTATGCTTGTTGTAAATAAAAGTTCTATGATGTGAATAATTTAAAAGTTTTTATAAGTACACATGTTACAAGCATGATTAAATTCTTGATTTAATGCACGATGACCCATAGATAGTACTGTCATTTAATTAATTATTTTAAAATGATTAATTCTTCTTCTTCTTCTTCTTCTTTTTCTTCTTCTTCTTCTTCTTCTTCCTCTTCTTCTTCTTCTTCTTCTTCTTCTTCTTCTTCTTCTTCTTCTTCTTCTAGGGGTAGCGGTGGTCTAGTGGATAGTGAGTTGGACTTGTGATCGGAAGGTTGTGAGTTCAAATCCTGCCTGAAACCACACCACCTCCAGGGGGAATGTCCCTGTAATTCGAAATTGTAAATCTTTTTGGATTAAAAGCGTCTGCTAAATGGCAAAATTTAAAATGATTAATTCTTCTTCTTCTTCTTCTAGGGGTAGCGGTGGTCTAGTGGATAGATCTGCATTTTCCAGATTCACACATGAATGAATGAATGAATGAATGGTCTTTATTGTCATTGCTATAGTACACGTACCAACCAACGAAATTTGGGAGGGGTGGCTCCCCTGGTGCTAGGAAAGAAAAAAAAAGAAAAAAAACAGGAAGGGAAAGGAGCTGGTTTACATAAATAAAGGCTATGTACACTATCCACTATACTATACTGTACAGGTAAGACGACTAGGGTTGTCATATTGCACATAGTGTTATTGCACATTAATTTAAAGTGTCGCAGTTTGCAGGCTTGAAATGTACACATTTGTGCCTCAGCACTACACCTGATTTTTTCAATCCAGCAGCTGCCATCAATCCGTCCAGACTGTCAGGGCCCAGAACCTAGGTCTTTGCTGTGTTCAGGGCCTGGATGGCCCTGGGGTAGAAACTGTGCTTCAGTCTGTTTGTCCTTGCGGCCATGGTCCTGTACCGCCTTTTCGAGGGCAGCCGGGCAAAGTGTTCGTACCCAGGGTGGGTTGGGTCTCTGGAGATCTTGGAGGCCTTCCTGAGACAGCGTGTGTTGTACAGCTCTTCCAGAGAGGGGAGGGGGGCGCCGGTGATCTTCTGGGCTGTTCTCACGACTCTCTGTAGCGCATTTCTCTCCGCGGTTGTGCAGCTGGAGAACCAGTTGCAGATGCCGTACGTGAGGATGCTCTCCACTGCGCCGCGGTAGAAGGCCACCAGTATCTCCTGCTTGTTGTGTTCCTTCCTGAGGACTCTCAGGAAGTAGAGCCGCTGTTGTGCCTTCTTGATGGTGGCTACTGTGTTGTTCTTCCAGGACAGGTCATCCTGTATGTGCACCCCCAGGAATCGGAGGGTTGAGACTCTCTCCACGCTCTCTCCGTCGATGAGCAGGGGCTGGATCTCAGATTTTTTTTTTTTTTTTTTTTTTTCCACGATGATTTCCTGGGTCTTTGACTTGTTCAGCAGCAGGTTGTTAACCTTGCACAGCTTGCTCAGCTGCTCTACCTCATCCCTGTAGGCCGCCTCGTCCCACCCCGAGATGCAGCCCACCACGGTGGTGTCGTCTGCAAACTTTACGATGGAGTTGCTGGGGTGGACGGGGGTGAAGTCGTAGGTGTAGAGGTTGTAGAGGATGGGGCTTAGCCCGCAGCCCTGGGGGGACCCAGTGCTGAGTCTGAGGGCTGTGGAGGTGTGGGAGCCCACCCGCACCCTCTGGGGGCGGTCGGACAGGAAGTCCTTGATCCATGCACATATAGAGTGTGGTAGTCCCAGGTCTAGTAGTTTGGTCAATAGCCTGTCTGGAAGGATGGTGTTGAAGGCAGAGCTGAAGTCCACAAAGAGCAGTCTCGCGTAGCTGTTTCCCCTCTCCAGGTGGGATAGAGTGGCGTGGAGAGTCGTCGCGATGGCGTCCTCTGTGGACCTGTGGGCTCTGTAGGCGAACTGGTATGGATCCAGGTTGGGCGGGAGGCGTGTGAGTATGTGGGCCCGGACTAGTTTCTCGAAGCACTTCATGATGATTGGTGTGAGTGCCACCGGGCGGTAGTCGTTTAGGCAGCTCACCGTGCTTTTCTTCGGGACTGGGAGGATAGTTTTCAGGCAGGGTGGGATGGTGGCCTGGGACAGGGACTGGTTGAAGATGTTGGTGAAAACCCCGGCCAGCTGGTCGGCGCAGTCCCTCACCACCCGTCCCAGGACGCCATCCGGCCCAGAGGCTTTCCTGGGGTCCACCGCCTTCAGCACGCGTCTCACTTCATGCTCTGTGAGGGTGAGGCTGCTGAGAGCTGGAGAGAGTGGTGTTTGTGTTGTGGTTACCTCCGTTCGCCCCTCGTCGAACCGGGCGTAGAAGGAGTTCAGCTTTTCCGCCAGCAGGGGGTCTGCGGCTGTGAGCCTGTTGGCTCTGAAGTTTGTCATGTGCTGAACCCCCTGCCACATCCGCCTGGAGTCGTTGCTCAGGAAGCATTCCTCAATCTTCTCTCTGTGGTATGCCTTGGCCTCTCTGATGCCGCGCTTTAGGTTAGCCCTGGTGGTGCTGTACAGCAGTGTGCCCTTCCCTGCGAAGAAGGCGTTGTCCCTCTCATTGATCAGTTTTTGGACCTTCCCAGTCATCCATGGCTTCGTGTTGGGGTAGACCCGGACCCGTTTGTCCACGGTGACTGAGTTGGTGCAGTTCACTATGTGGTTCAGAACCGACGACGTGAACTGTTCCAGGTCCTCATGCTCATATTCCTGCCATGAGGTGTCATTTAGGCAGATCTGCAGTGGAGCGGACCCTTCTGGCCAGGTTCTGACAGTCTTAGTGGTGATGGGAGCCCTTTTCCTCATGGTAGTGTAGGCTGGGATCAGGAGGATTGACACATGGTCAGACATGCCTAGATGAGCTAGCGGTCTAGCCTTGTAAGCAAGCTTGATGTTGGTGTATACCTTATTCAGTGTTTTTTCTCCTCTTGTTGCACATTTAACATGCTGATAGAACTTGGGTAGTACTACGTTCAGGTCGGCATGATTAAAATCTCCGGCGATAATGTGGACTGCCTGTGGGTCCGCGCCCTGTTCACCACTGATGACGTCATATAGCCGTGCCAATGCTAAGCTACCATCTGCATTTGGTGCAATGTAAACGCTTGTAATATACACTGCATTGAATTCCCTCGGGAGGTAAGTGGTTCGGCATTTAACAGTCAAGTATTCCAGGTTTGCGGAGCAGTGTCTACTTACAATTTTCGTGTTTAAGCACCAGCTATCCTTCGTAGATATAATGAGCTCACCTCCGCGGGTCTTTCCACTAAGCAAAGTCCGATCTGCCCGGTGAAGGGTCCGTCCTTCCAGGCTAACCGCGGAGTCCAGGATAGTGTCATTTAGCCAGGTTTCAGTGAGAATAATTACACAGCTATCTCCCACAATGTTATTTGTGACGACCTGTAGTCTCAATTCGTCCATCTTGTTAGCCAGGGACCTGACGTTGGATAGGAAAATACTCTGCAAAGCTGGCTTATCCGGGCTTCCCCTCAGCCTGGCTAGCAGGCCTCCCCTTCGTCCTCGGCGTTGTTTACGGTCTCGCCTCCGACGTTTGCGCTTGAGTGTTGGGATCGCGTAGTATTTTTCACCCGGCGACCGAGCGAGGTCGAATGGGATCCTTTGTTGTTTCAAGAACTCCGCCGTTACAGTCCCCTCGTTTTTCGCACCAACTTCTAGTAAGTCTAGTCTGCTGTAGGTACTATTTACACAAAAGAACACCAATGTTGAAGCCACTCGAGCCGCTGCGTCTGTGCGCGCCGCCATCTTGTTTACTTTAATGGAGAACATGGAGGCCTGGAGAACCATGGAGATTATTTGCCATGGAGAACAGCAGGCCTATTCCTTTCTTCTAAAGTATGTCCCCCATAATTTGTGTCGAAACATTGCTTCACAGTAAATGCTTGCGTGTGGAAAGTGACCTTTTCTGAACCTCATGTAAAGATTCTTTGTAAGCCTGATGTTTATACTCCATGGGAATATGTTCAGTAAAATAGCCACAGGTGTGTGTTGAAGGTGGACATCTAAACTTGATGAGGGACTAGGGCTATTATAGTACAGTTGCTTCAACCAAGGAGTTACGGCATTGCTTATTTCCAGACAAATGCAGAGGGCCATGGAAACCTCCAAAGTATTGGCCAGTACGGGTATCGAACCCGCGACCTTCGCGTTATTAGCACGACGCTCTAACCAACTGAGGTAACCGGCCATGCTTGACTCAAAAAGACACTGTTAAAATATACCATTCTTTCTTGCGATCACTGTAGCCTTGTGATAGGAAGTGGAATTAGCTCAAATGGCAGTTCCTTCAACTAAGGAGTTATGGTAGTGGTAATTCATTTTGTATCCATTAAGTAAGTGCTACTCTCTGGGGTAGCAGTAACAGCCACTAGGTGGTGACCATGTGTACCAAGAGACACCACAATAACATGTCATAGCAGAGAAATTCTGATCATCATGGAAGATAACCTCAATTCAACCATGCTATTATGAATTCCATTCCCATGTATTTAACCCAATCTATAGACTACAATGGGAATGTGCCTTTTTTCAAAATCAAGACCCAGTTCAATTGTTGCCACACAATTGTTCAGGCTCATGAATCTGAATCGTTAATTGCACATTAACATGGTGATCACAGCGTATGTAACTGGGGGCGTGGCTTTTAACAACACAGCCACCATTTTCTGTCCAAAGTCATTTAAAATGAACTCATCCCTGGTCAGAAATGCACTTCAGTTGGACTCTTGGAGGACATACAGCTTGGAAAAGACCTCCTGGGAAAACAAGCATCATGATATATCCAGTAAGTGGCCATGTGTGAATCTGGAAAATGCAGCAATCTCTTTTCTTCACAATCGTTACCCTAACCTTAGCATTGACTTGATCTCATAATGCAGTAAGTGCTACACGTTGGGGTAGATTTAAGTGATTAATGCAACTACTACTCTTTAGAAGAGACTCTGTTTGTTGCTGGAAACACACATATATTTCTTCAAATGTCAGCATTACTTGATGCCTATGTCATGAGTGCTTCTCTTTGGGTTAGTCTCAAATGTTTAACAGTACTTTAGCTATGTCTCTGCAAGCAAACAGGCTTTCTTAGAACATCAAGAAGTATACTTCAACTTTAGCAGCTCTCTTGTATCTGGTCTAGGAAAGTGCTATCAAGTTGGGGTATGACTCTGGATGTAATGACCACAATGCTTTCAAAGCCCAACAATTACCTATGGCAAGTATCATTATGGGGTGAAATACCAGGTCAACTCTTGACTAAAAATGACATGGTTATAGTATAGCATTCTTTCTTGAGATCACTGTAAGCTTTTAATAGGTAGGGGAATTAGCTCAAATGGTAGAGCGCTCGCTTAGCATGCGAGAAGTAGCTGGATCGATGCCCGCATTCTCCAATTGTATTTTGACACAAGCCCTGTTAGGGTTGAATGATGTTTTCATAATGTTTTAATGTTGTGAATATGTTTGTTGAAGAGGACACTGTACATTTTGTCCTGTTCTGAATTCCCCAGCTCCAACCCTGTGCTGTATGCTGCAGCATAGACTCACAAGCTCATCATTGTATTGTCTTATCAGCTGGGCCTTCATTCCTGGGGGCCCTGTCGTAAATCTGATTTTGCTAAAGCTGTGCTTCCTCACGAGGCTGGCTCCCCCTGTACATGTGTGTCTTTCTGTGTATGAGAATAAAATGACTGGCTCGGAGGGGGAAAGATTCAGTTTGAATCCGGGGTCTCTCCGGGAGACCTCGGGATTCACTCTCCTTGGCAAGAAAATAAGAATCATGATGAATTCCGTGTCTCTTTGTTGTTTGAAGTCTACTACGGTCTGTTTGAACTAGCGATGGGTTAGCATGGCCTGCTTTACAACCAGGCTGAATCAGAATATAGCATTTAACCCTATCAGAACCGAACATTTGGTCCTTCGAGCCGGATCCCTACGTCGTCTGGGAGAAGACCAGGAGGAACGACACGCCGAAGTCTGTCGACAGCCCGGGATCGAGCGACCCGGAGAAAGTCCTGGGACGTGAATTCGCCCCAGGCCGGTGACGTTAGATGTCAATTCCTCCTTTTCTCCTCCAAAAGACGGCTGACGGGATCCCAGACCAGACAACAGACGGCAAAGACACCGGTAAATAAGCGGGTTATTCTCACCCTAAGAGAAAAAGAAAGATTGCAATCGAAATGAATAGTCTATCTATCCTAAATTGTACAAAATAGGAATTGTTTGACATACAAAAAGAATCCATTTTGAAAAATAGATGTATATCTTTTGTGTTATGTAAACAGTAGAATAATGGAAATTGGACTGTGAGTTTGACATACAAAAAGAATCCATTTTGAAAAATAGATGTATATCTTTTGTGTTATGTAAACAGCAGACTAAGAATGGAAACTGAAAACTCTGACTGAAAGTGAATACTTGTGAGAATTGACTGTCACTGGTGACGAACGGATCCAGAACATAACTCTGTCATCCGCGACGCACACTGCGGTGAATTAGGAAACTAGGTTTTGAACGACACGTTGTCTAGTAAAAACAGAAGCATTGACATAAATAATGGGTAATTGTGGCAGTTTTGATATTAAGGGAAAAGATTAGAAAAGTGTAGAATTAGGAAGGTTATGTGTTAGAATTAGGGTCAAGATTAGAGATACTGTATGTTCAGTGACAGAGAGAGAGCAGAGGAGAAACCCACAGGTGGGGGCTGTGGGGAATGTGTGTTTGAGACAGAGAGAGAAATGAGAGGACCCAACTAATCACAGACGTGTGTATGGTTGTGATTTAACTAGAGAGGAAAAGGGCGAGAGAGAGAGGAATGTTTGATTGATTGATTGAAAACTTTATTAGAAGATTTGCAGAAGTAGGTACATGAAAGTACATATTACATACAAGGTCAACTAACAGGATAAAAACCCAAGAAAGCCACTGGCTTATTTCAATTGGGGTCCTTGTTAAAGTGAATTAGACCCAGGAGCATGCGAACTCTTAGTAGAACGCCTAGAAACTGATATTAAAAAACAAGAAAGGTAGAAAAGATGAACAGAAACTAGAAAAAGAAGCATAAATATAAACCACAAGACTTGTGGAGGGACAGAATGCATGAACTATGCAGAACATGCAGTTGAGGATCTCAGACGAGAGAGAGAAAAAGAGCAGTCAGCTGATGCTAGAGACAGAGAGGGAGAGAGAGCGAGAGGAGAAAGAGAGAGAGAAGGCAGGAGAAGGAGAGAGAGAGAGAGAAAGCAGTAGAAAGTGACAGACAGAGAGAGCGAGAGCAGGAGAGAGAGACAGAGAGGAGAGAGAGAGTAGAGAGAGGAGACAGAGATAGAGAGACAGATTTGAGGGTAGACAGACAGAGAGACAGAGAGAGAGAGAAACAGACAGACAGACAGACAGAGAGAGAGAGACAGACAGACAGAGAGAGACAGAGAAACAGACACAGAGAGAGAGAGAAACAGACAGACAGACAGACAGACAGACAGAGAGAGACAGAGAAACAGACAGAGAGAGAGAGAAACAGACAGACAGACAGACAGAGAGAGACAGAGAAACAGACAGAGAGAGAGAGAGAAACAGACAGACAGACAGACAGAGAGAGAGAGAAACAGACAGAGAGAGAGACAGACAGACACAGACACACAGAGAGAGAGACAGACAGAGACAGAGAGAGACAGACAGACAGAGAGAGAGAGAGAGGGAGAGACAGACAGACACAGACAGACAGAGAGACAGAGAAAGAGAGAGAGAGAGAGGGAGAGACAGACAGACACAGACACACAGAGAGAGAGACAGACAGAGACAGAGAGAGACAGACAGACAGAGACAGAGAGAGAGAGAGGGAGAGACAGACAGACACAGACAGACAGAGAGACAGAGCAAGAGAGAGAGAGAGAGGGAGAGACAGACAGACACAGACAGACAGCGAGAGAGAGACAGAGAGAGAGAGAGAGACAGAGACATAGAGAGAGAGAGAGAGAGAGAGAGACAGAGAGAGAGGGAGAGAGAGACTCAGAGTGAGAGAGGGAGTTAGGGAGAGAAAGACGCACTGAGAGCAGAACAGGCACACAGCCACACACACAGCCACACACACAGCCACACACACACACCACGCGCCACACACGCACACACACATACACACACACCAAAGGAACAGACAGAACGAAAAAGCCTAGCATGGGTTATAACACACACACACACACACACACGAATTTGGACGAATGACAAAGTTTATAGAATAAATGGGAAAATTGTATTACCACAAAGCCTCTACAAAAAACAGCGGCTCATTTGATACATGGTCTTTTTGCCACGTATCAACAGCAGGGAATGATTGACAGTAATGCACATTTTCACATATATAATTAAACACAATTTTCAAAAAAAATGATATAGTGATAATAGCGCACATTTCGTGAACGAATTGATCAAACACGTGTCCAAACACCTGGACATTGAACTAAAGAATCACTGTTCCTATCACCCTCAAAGTGCAGGGTTGATAGAGAGAACGAACGGCACAATCAAACTAAGACTTAAGAAAGCAATGGAAGAAACGGGGCGAAGGTGGGAAGAGTGTGTTTCTCTAATGGAAACACACATGAGAATAACACCGACACCTATGGGTTTGAATGAATGAATGAATGAATGAATGAATGAAATGAATGAATTTGAAATAGTAAATGGGAGAAGGTTTAGACTACCCATAGTAGACGACATTAGGGAAGTAGATTTGGCAGAAACAGGAAATAGCCAGAACAAATGATCTGCCAGACCTCTCTGTTTCCCTACAGGATTCCAGAATACAACCTGGTGACCAGATCCTCATCAAAGAAATAAAAAGAAAACATTGGCACAGCCCGCGGTGGGTTGGGCCATTTGAGGTGCTGCTGAGCACCCCAACTGCTGTCAAGATCGCAGAACGAGATACGTGGATACACCAAAGCCATTGTAAGAAAGTGACATTGTTTCCCTCGAACGACGGGTAGTGGTGGAAGCCCGGCTACAAAGGGGTCTATTCATTTAGTGAGTAGTACGTCTCAAACCCGGTGAAGAATTCTCCAGATCCACTACCTCTTAGAATGAGGGGACCACATCCTCCCGACGACCCAAACGAGACGCCCAAGTCCAGGCACACGACCCAGTCTGGGGCAGTGATGTCCCAGATGACAAGAAACTCTGGACTACTAGTCAAAAGATTGTACATGCATTATTCCCCTGGATAGGGGTAGGGAAGCATTCCCTGCGCCTAGAAACCCTGAACTATCAATTAGAGACATTTGTAAATGCATCCCTTACGATAAACGAAGCCCAGAACCGCGAAATCGATCAGATCAGACTGATGGTACTCCAGAACCGAATGGCTCTTGACCTATTGACTGCAGTGGCAGGAGGAACATGTGTGATGCTTAACACCACATGCTGATTTTCTTTGTTGTAATGATCGTATGTTGTGTCTTCCCCTGCTTCAAAGCTATGACTAACAAACTGATTTCAAAGTACCAGCCTCTAACCCAAGTTGAGAAAGATGAATATTAATGTCTGTGATCTGTACGGCGACGTTGAATGACTGTTGAACTAGAAAATGTGAAAGCAAGATAGCTCTACCTGAATAAAGAGACGAATGTTTGTATAGTGATAAAATATGAAAAACAGCAGGGAAATGTTAGGGTTGAATGATGTTTTCATAATGTTTTAATGTTGTGAATATGTTTGTTGAAGAGGACACTGTACATTTTGTCCTGTTCTGAATTCCCCAGCTCCAACCCCGTGCTGTATGCTGCAGCATAGACTCACAAGCTCATCATTGTATTGTCTTATCAGCTGGGCCTTCATTCCTGGGGGCCCTGTCGTAAATCTGATTTTGCTAAAGCTGTGCTTCCTCACGAGGCTGGCTCCCCCTGTACATGTGTGTCTTTCTGTGTTTGAGAATAAAATGACTGGCTCGGAGGGGGAAAGATTCAGTTTGAATCCGGGGTCTCTCCGGGAGACCTCGGGATTCACTCTCCTTGGCAAGAAAATAAGAATCATGATGAATTCCGTGTCTCTTTGTTGTTTGAAGTCTACTACGGTCTGTTTGAACTAGCGATGGGTTAGCATGGCCTGCTTTACAACCAGGCTGAATCAGAATATAGCATTTAACCCTATCAGAACCGAACAAGCCCACCGCCGGATTGAACGGACACATGGAGAACAGCAGGCCTATTCCTTTCTTGTAAAGTATGTCCCCCATAATTTGTGTCGAAACATTGCTTCACAGTAAATGCTTGCGTGTGGAAAGTGACCTTTTCTGAACCTCATGTAAAGATTCTTTGTAAGCCTGATGTTTATACTCCATGGGAATATGTTCAGTAAAATAGCCACAGGTGTGTGTTGAAGGTGGACATCTAAACTTGATGAGGGACTAGGGCTATTATAGTACAGTTGCTTCAACCAAGGAGTTACGGCATTGCTTATTTCCAGACATATGCAGAGGGCCATGGAAACCTCCAAAGTATTGGCCAGTACGGGTATCGAACCCGCGACCTTCGCGTTATTAGCACGACGCTCTAACGACATTACTGTCAAAAATATTTTCTTTTTTAAAGTCTTAATCAATTAAATGTTTAATGTAACACAACATGTTTTGATGATTTATAATTCATTTCATTAAAGAAAACAGGACATCTTATGCTATTTATTGGTTTAACATTGCAATGTATTCTGCCCTGTTGAGTTCTCTAACCCTAAGCTCCATTGTTGATGTGAATGTAACCATTATACTGTTTTAAAACATACACCAATGCGTTTTTTACGTCCGTTAAAAAAATTAATTAGAACTCATGTTGTGTCAATCATGCTTGCACACCGAATCCGTAATATTCGTCCATCAAAAGAAAAATCGGAACACGTTCGATTTTCTGCCTCCGTCAAAAGCCTTTTGAGAGTTGTTTTTGACCACTCCGCCATAGTATAGAGCAGGGGTCGGCAACCCGCGGCTCCGGAGCCGCATGCGGCTCTTTTGCCCATCTTCAGTGGCTCCCTGTGGCTTTGACCACAAATGGAAATTAAAATTATTTATTTTTTACGTTGCCGCGGTGTCTCTCCTTGAACTACAACTCCCTGCTTACGCTGGCCCTGTAAGGTTGTACGAGGGCCAATAGGATTCGGATATGTTGGCACATGACTAGTATTTTGACTGGACCCAACATGAGACTGGATGTGACAGGTTTTTTTCAAGAGTAGACTTATATCCACAGGGATTGACGAAGTACTGCGGCAGGCAAAGCAAGAAACTATCCACATTGTCTACAACTTTGTGGCTAGATTTATAGACGGACATCGGCGACGCACATCGATGAACGGGAGCTTCCCGGTGAGCGCTATTTGCCTACTTTTAAATGCAAAAAGCGGCTTGTCTTTAGCTCAAACCGTTTCCGAATTATGAACTTCTAAAGAAGGTATGATATTTGGGAGCACCGGCGTTCCTGTGGGTGAAAAGAGGACGAGGGAGGCTAGTTTTCATTTGGTACTGTAGTCTACAGTCTGTAGATTTGTCTATTTTTGGGCTGATCTCTTGGTTTGCTCACTTCCTCCGGATGAAATTACAAACTTATCCATATTTTTTCTCAGGCTAGTATAGCCAGATAAAAGTATCAACCCACCTGTTAAAAGACACCAGAATACACGAAATTGCATCTACTCTGTTAAAAAAATGTTTGGGGGGAACCCCCCAGACCCCCTTTACGCTATCCTAGTAGTGTTTCACTTTTGTAAAGCACAATACGTTTGCATTCGGTTGTATGCATATGTGCTAAAAAAATAAATAAATATTATTACAATTATTTGCTAAGCAGTGGCGGCTGGTGCTAAACATTTTGGGTGGGGCACAGCAGTGTTTCCTCCAGGATTTGTCACATTAGTGGCGGGGGGGTCCTCTTTCGCGCGCGCAGCGCACTGGCATAAAACGCGCACTGGCGCTCAAAACAAAGACGTAATTTCACTTTACCCACGCAATACCCACTTAAACATGTGTGAGGATACGTAACGGCGTTTTGTGACAGAACTTTCACTTTCATTCATGAAATTCACCCCGTCTGTGTTACTGTTTACACAAGTACAATCACAGTGTGACAGTCAGATGGAGCATTCGGTAAACAACAACAGCAAGGTAATGCTATCAGCTGAGTTAAAGAAAAACAGCTCTTACCTTTGAGGACACCAACATGAGCTCTGTTTACCCGTACCTCCGCCGTTCTGTTCGTGGTGATTTTAGAGGCAATAGATTATTTTTGCCCCGCGCATATTGCTATGAATAGTTCGAAGCTAGGTGCTTGCACGTTAGGTGCGAGGCTGCTCGGTTAACCCATTAGCGGGAACATTATTAGTTGCACAAAATAGGCTGATTTAATTGACCATGAACATCAGAGACAGACATTACGAATGTTCATTTAAAATACTCCGAAGCCCGGAAGTCCGGAAAACCGGAAGTCGGAAGTCCTCAGCATAATGCATTGTCTGCAATACAACCGGATATTCAGGACGCAACTTTTTGCGCCCCGGCCGAGAAATAGACACAGCCAATTGGAGCGCTGCTACAGCTCACGTGTAAGCGAAAAGTATTCGGCCTGGCATAGACTTGCATTCGATCGGCGACCCGACTCCTCCCCCTATGTATTTTAACAGTGAATTTTACACACACACACAGATAAAATGTTTATTGTATTGGAGGATTTTTAATGAATGCTGATAGGCGCCGACAGAATATCAGCTGCATTTTGTGAATAAACAATGTTTATTTTTTTTTAAAACTTTTACAAATCGCAACTAGGAAGTGAAGGTGGGGAACTAGGAAGTGAAGGTGGGGGCGGCGCCCCAGCGCCCTCTATCGGCCAGCCGCCACTGGTGCTAAGGCTTATGTATAATGTATAATAATCTATATGTATAATAGACACTTACAGCATGTGTTGCCTTCATTATAAGGCTTATATAAGGCTTTACATTTTTTGCGGCTCCAGACAGATTAGTTTTTTTGTTTTTTGGTCCAATATGGCTCTTTCAACATTTAAGGTTGCCGACCCCTGGTATAGAGGGACACATCGTCAAATTAGAACTGCAGAACAGTTGGATTAATGTTTACGGAAGTCTCAAGTATTATCTCGGCGGTTAGTCGAGTGAAAGAAAAACAACATATAGATGATAATTCACACAATATAATACCACGAAAGCGTACGGCACTAAACAATAACATTTATTTGGGCAGCATCATACTCAAACTCAGGCAGAAGGGCAGGGTCCGGGCAGGTGCACACTGTCACAGACTGCCAGTGCATCATACAGGTACATCATTCAGCTGGTTATAGCTGTTCCTTTTTCTATTCTACTATTCTATTCTACTTCTGCTGTCTGAGTCTCCCTGGGTATTCCTAGACCAGATGGCAAACAGTAAAGAAATGCCACAATATACCAGGACTTAAGAAACGAGATGTCCAACAAAGGATTTGACAAACCCTGGCCAATTTTGCGCAACAAGTAGACTCTGATGCAGCGGAGACAGGGTTGCCAGATGGGCTGGTTTTTGGTGGATTTAGCCGTTTTTAGACTGTGGTTAGGTTGGAAATTCTCAATCCCATCTGGCAACGCTGAGCGGAGAGTCTACAAATGGTATGATTACAGATATCACACTACAGGAGATGCACACCACGCTTTGTTAAAAGAAATAAAGATTTATTGTACTTTTCTACTGATAATACATTCTACTGATGTGGTCTACCATTTGGTTTTAGTTATATTGCTCTCAGTTGTTTGTACCTTTTGCTAAATCAAGCATTTAGAATGTAGAGTGCATATTGCGAAAGTTCGCAACGTAAAAAAACGCAACAGACTCTAATAAAACGCATTGGAGGCCGGTGTGCAAGGTCTCTGGGCGTAATGTTTTTTTCAGATGACGGATTTAAAAATATGCATGCGAAAACGCACGCATTGGCGTGCAAAGACCTTAAGGGCGGGAGGGGGGAGGAGGGAGGGAAGGGGGAGCGAGGGGGGAGTGAGGGAGGGGGAGGGGAGGGGGAGTGAGGGAGGGGGAGGGGAGGGGGAGGGGTAGGGCGAGCATTTATAATTTCATCAAAATGGAGGCTGACGGAGTGGAGGTGCATGTCTAAAGCTCACACACACACACACACACACACACACACAGTCACACACACACACACACACACACACAACCACACACACACACACAGTCACACACACAGACACACACACGCACACCTTCCTCAACCATTCTGATCACATCCTGTCCTAATGAGAAATCTCAATGACTTCCTGCTCAGGCACACACACACCGCCATGCTACTACTGCTCTGGTTGTGTGTGTGTGTGTGTGTGTGTGTGTGTGTGTGTGTGAAAGTCCCCCAGTAGGGCAAGGTCATTGTGTTTCATTTGACAGATTCTGGAAGTGCAGATTTTAAGCTTTCAAATGACGTGTCCTCCATTGAACGAGTCTTTCAACCGATGGATCGTTCTGACTTTTATTCTGAAAAGTGCGTTGTTGAAAATCAACGACACACTCGCTAGTCAAGCCAAAACATTGCAGTGGATTGGGTGAGTAATCCCCACTGCTACCTAGTTAGTGTAGAGTAGAGAGGATTACTCACCTCATCCATCGCTCTCTCCCTCTCTCTGTCTCTCTCTCTCTGTCTCTCTCCCTCTCTCTCTATGTCTGTCACTGTCTGTGTGTCTCTCTCTCTACCTCTCTCTCCATCTCTCTCTCCCTCTCTCTCTATATCTCTAGGGGATTACTCACCGCATCCATAGCATTGCAATGTTTTGGCTTGACTAGCGAGTGTGTGGGGTGGTTGTGGCACAAGAGGTAGAGCTGGCATCTAATGATCGCAAGGCCGGCAGATAGGCGGTTCGAACCCCGGCTGGCCACATGTCGAGGTGTCCTTGGGCAATTTGCTCCCAGTGAGCGGCCCGGCCGGCGCCTTGCATGGTAGCTTGCTGCCATTGGTGTGTGAATGTGTGTTACGTTCTAGTTCGCTAGGGTGAAGAAGTAGTAACAAAATTACAGTTGTTAAGTAATATAAAGATATTTATTAGGCCAAGACAAGTTAAAAGTCTTATAGTAAGGATAAAAACAGAATTGGAAACTACAAACAAATGCCTCAAAACAAAACAAACAATAAATACATCCCGAGGATGGTTCTTAAAACAATAAACAAAAAAAGTCACTATGAAAATCCTTAAAGTATAAGTGACTATTCGAGTACCAAAACACAAAGTATCAACTAAATCATAACTGAACAAAGTATCAACTAAATCACAACAAAAAGATCTCTAACAAAGTATCACTAAACAAGATCACTAAACACAGAACACAACTAACAAACTAAACCACAAGGCTCTCTAACAAAGTATCCACCCGTATGGTATACAACAAAATGGTGGGAACTGTGTGAATGGATCACACAGCTGCTGCTAGTTTTCTCTCAGGGTCTTTTGTTTGGTGTGGCGTCTGATGATTGGCTGGTTTGGAGATGATTGGCTGGTGTTGATTGGCTGGAGTTGATTGGCCACTGCTGGAGTTGATTGGCCAATTACCAAAAGGGGTGGATTCCCTGGACTGGACTCATCTCCTATTTAGCTTTTAAAGAGATACAGACACAGACACAGACAACCAGAACAGACACTACAACAGACACAAACGTATAGACAGACAACCAGGCTACTCATAGCCATCACAATGTGTGAATGAGACGCCGTTGTAAAGCGCTTTGGAATAAGGAATAAGTGCAGTCCTTTTACCAAGGATGAAATGTTTCACTATAAAAGTCTGAACGTTTTGATTGTTTGGCGACTTTCACCTGCTGCTGTCGCATTATTCTCTTGTTTTCTTTTGAATAAATTATTGTTTTCGCAGAACGTTGCTTTCTTATATATACTATATACATGTATGTTTTATGACGTATGAATAATTGAGCGTGTGTTCATGTTTCCGTGGTAACAAGGAAAGACACTCTGTGTGCATGCGGCCCCTGCGCTGACAGGATGTGATGTCATCACTTATTCATCGCCAGGTTCCTGGTTAGTTCCAGGAGACACCACACGGTCGAGTGTGTGTGTGTGTGTGGGGGGGGGGGGGTTTGTCAGTGTGGTGTGTGTGTGTGTGTGTGTGTGTGTGTGTGTGTGTGTGTATGGGTGTGTGTGTGTGTGTTTGTATGGGTGTGTGTGTGGGTGTGTGTATTGGTGTATGTGTGTGTGTGTGTGTGTGTGTGTTTGTCAGTGTGTGTGTGTGTGTGTGTGTGTGTGTGTGTGTGTGTGTGAGAGAGAGAGAGAGAGAGAGAGAGAGAGAGAGAGAGAGAGAGAGAGAGAGATTATCATCATTGAGTTTTCATGGAGGCAGTAGATATGATATTGATTCTTCGAGGTCTGATCGATCACCAGTATTGATCTGTGGAGGCCTGGTCAATCACCAGGCAAGGCAGGTTTATTTGTACATCACATTTCATACAACAGGGTAATTCAAAGTGCTTTACATACATTATTAAAAATACAGCAAGAGGAGCCTAGTAATAAAATAAAAATGACAATAAATAAAAGCAAACATAAGAAGTAAATAGATAAAACATTCTATAAGACAATATATACAATGGATAGATCCGGTCAATTGTCTCCATTCTCCTCCCATAACGCTTAAATAGTTAATGGATAAAAGACATTGATAGAAGTGTTTGTGTTTAATCATAACTGCTGCAAAACATGAAGGTTTTCAGCTGAGATTGAAACATTTTCAGGGTTTGGGCCTGTTTGATCCTCCAGATCACCAGTATGGACCAACATCATCC
>NC_137680.1:24800057-24850057 GCF_963989245.1 Nansenia antarctica
GTACATACAGGGTATGTGTGTAGGGTGTGTACATACAGGGTATGTGTGTAGGGTGTGTACATACAGGGTGTGTACATACAGGGTGTGTACATACAGGGTGTGTACATACAGGGTATGTGTGTAGGGTGTGTACATACAGGGTGTGTGTGTAGGGTGTGTACATACAGGGTGTGTGTGTAGGGTGTGTACATACAGGGTGTGTACATACAGGTTGTGTGTGTAGGGTGTGTACATACAGGGTGTGTACATACAGGTTGTGTGTGTAGGGTGTGTACATACAGGGTGTGTGTGTGTTTGTGTAGGGTGTGTACATACAGGGTGTGTGTGTAGGGTGTGTACATACAGGGTGTGTACTGTTGTGACCACCACGGTCTACAAACATCAGCATAAAATCTGGAGATTCTCTCCTTACAGACAAGCTGGATGTGGCTAAGTGCTTAAACACTTTCTTTACAACCATAGCCACTAAATTAGTTAACAATCTACCACCCCACTCAGGGCGTTATGGTGTAGAGCACATCCGTGCGTTCTACAATAAACTGGGTGTACGCAAAGATGATTTTAAACTCTCCATGGTGTCAAACGATGAGGTGTTTAAAAGGCTGGGCGCTCTACACTCAGAAAAGGCCACGGGCCATGACAATATTCCAGCCAGATTTCTAAAAGACTCAGCTGCCTCCATTACCCCAATCATCACCCACATAATAAACCTCTCCATCAAACAGGGACACGTCCCCCTTGACTTTAAAATAGCAAGGGTAACCCCACTGTATAAAAAAGGAAGCAAATTAGACCCAGGCAACTACCGACCTGTTTCTATTCTTAATTCCATCTCGAAACTTATGGAAAAAATAGTTTATGAACAGGTTGATAGGTACCTTACCGAAAAAAATCTGATGTATGAATTTCAATCAGGATTCAGAACATCCCATTCCACTGACACATGCCTTCTCTATTTGAACGACCACATCAACCATGAGGTGGACTCGGGCAAGTACTGCGGCATGGTCATGCTGGACCTCCAGAAGGCCTTCGACACAGTAGATCACCACATATTGTTAGATAAACTGAAAGCAATTGGGTTCGATAGAACATCGGTGAGCTGGATGCAATCCTACTTAGAGGGGAGGGAACAGGTGGTTAGTGTGAACGGAACACTGTCCCCCCCCCTCCCAGTGACCTGCGGCGTTCCACAAGGAAGCATATTGGGACCTTTACTGTTCCTAATATATGTGAATGACATGTCATCAGCATGTGATTGCAATTTGTTCCTGTTCGCGGATGACTCGGCTCTGCTGGTCTCTGACAGGGACATATTGCAGGTGGAAAAAGCGCTAAGCACTGAACTGAGTAGAATCTGCATCTGGCTAGCTGACAATAAACTATCAATACACCTAGGTAAAACTGAAACCATCCTATACGGATCCCCATCTAAACTCAGAAAGGCTGAACATTTTAAAATAAAAGTGGGTAACATTAATATCACAAGAAAAGAGGATATTACATACCTGGGCTCCATCTTAGAGGCAAATCTTTCCGGAGATAAAATGGCAGCAAAAGTAATCAAAAAAGTGAACCATAGAACTAGATTCTTGTACAGGATATCCTCACTTGTCAGTAAAAACACACTGAGGACCCTATCAGGAGCTCTCATTCAATGTCACTTTGACTATGCCGTAACATCATGGTACTATAGAACCACAAAGGCCCATAAAACAAGACTCCAGACAGCCCAAAATAAACTGGTTAGGCTTCTGCTAGGCCTCAACCCTAGGACACATCTAACCGCTGCTCATTTTTTGAGCCTTGATTGGCTACGAGTAGTTGACAGAGTGCAGCAGCTTGCACTGGGCCTGGTCTTCAAGATACGCTACACCACAAAGACACCCAAGTACCTGTCAACATACTTCCAAAAAGTGAACAACGTCCACACATACAACACCAGAGGAAGCTCCACGAACCACGTTCAACCGCGTTGCACCACAAACAAGGGGTTAAACTCGTTTGCAAACTATGCAGTAAAAATGTGGAACGCCCTTCCTATAATCTTAAAGGAGTGCAAAACACTGCCCACCTTCAAAACCACTCTCAAAAAACTTTTACAGGAGGCTGCAATCCGTAACTGGAAAAAATCAGATTAAAAGACCCGAACTACCCACTGTACATACTTTGTGTTTTGTCCCCCGCCCCCACCTGTGGTGTATGTCCCCACCTGTCCTACCCGCTGTACATACCTTATGTTTTGTTGTATTGTTCTTCCCATGATGGATGTATGTTTATCTTGTAGATAGTAATAGTTATTTGTCTGTATTATCTTGTAGATAGTACTAGTTTTTTTGTCTGTCTTACATGTAACGATGAATTGAGAATCAAGGACCCCAATTGAAATAAGCCAGTGGCTTTCTTGGGTTTTTATCCTGTTAGTTGACCTTGTATGTAATATGTACTTTCATGTACCTACTTCTGCAAATCTTCTAATAAAGTTTTCAATCAATCAATCAATCAAACGTAGACCCGGTAAACACACCACCCAGACAGGAGACAACACAGCGCTAAAGTTTCAAAACCGCCCACTGGACGTATTTATTTAGAAAACATAAGAGTTACGGAGAAAGCAAAAAGGTCCAACTAAAACTCGCCTCCGGGCGTCTTACGGTGGAACTTAACCTTCCTCTTCTGTTTGTTTCATTTTCCAACTTTGCTACTTTCGGTCAAAATTGACCGGTGTGTTTTGCACAGTGATATCTCTGGAACCCCTTATCCAATTTTGATGGTTGACATCTCATTTGAACAGTCAAAGCAAGTAGAATCAAGGGGTGGCAGAATGGGACCAGGGGTTAATTTCATATTATAATTTTGCAGCAAGTTCAAAGTTAGTGTTTACTGTACATTACTGTATATTATAAAAATGCCTGCCATGTAGGCTGTGTGTACTGGAGATGGAAATTATTTAGTTAGTGTTGTAGCTGGGATTCTGCCCGTTCCATTGATGCATGGGATGTATTGATTTGATACAGGCAAGCCAGTGTTTCATTGTGTAGCCTACTTTCATCTTTCATTTTCCAACTTTGCTACTTTCGGTCAAATATTATCCTATGGCGAGCCCCGCGGTGGCGTAGCGGTCTAAGCACTAGCCACTAGTGCAAGCTGCCCACCGGGGACTGGGATCGAATCCCGGTCTCGCCAGACCCGGATATGGCCGAGGCACACAGGGAGCGGCATATTGAGCGGCCGCTCCAGAGGGCGGTATAGGACTATTTCCGGGGTGCCGGAATAACGGTGCTGGGCTCGAGGAGCCAGTCAGCTAGTCTGCCTGGCGGTCTCCTCTGGGGCTGCCGGCCACGGGGTCGTGCGGCGGATCCTACGCAATAGGCAGGGGATAATTGGATGCTAGGTTGGGTTCAATTGGATACCAAATTGGGTGAAAAAGGGATAAAATCAGAAAAAAAATAAAATAATATATCCTATGGCGGTCAATTCTGACCGGAAACATCATAGGTGTGACACGGTTCAATAAATCCCCCAAAATGCAATGCAATTCAATGCAATCAAGTGTATATGCTCAGGGGCCTAGGGTGAAGGATAACATAAGGTCTTGAGGCAATGGGATGAAAAACACAATATTTATGATTACAAACAAAGTCATTCGGTCGGATTTGACCGTGAACACAAGAGGGAGGTTAAGGTGCCTCTAGGGGAGGGCAAAAGGGTGGACTTAATTCCTCTCGGGGGGACACTCCCGTCTCCGAGCTCCGGGGGTTATTTGGGCAGAGGGGCTGGTCGCTCCGCTATCGGCAGGCGGGCTCGCGCTCTCCCTACTCCCGGCTCTCTCTTTACTGTGGGGAACAAGACACACAATTAATTCCACCAGGCATTGATATTATCCGCCATACCACGGCCCTCACCCGTGTGAGGCGTGTCGTCGCGTAGCCTCTCGCTCCCTTTCTGACGCCTCCGCCTCTGCTTTTCATTCCTCCATACAGGGTGTGTACATACAGGGTGTGTACAAACAGGGTGTGTGTGTAGGGTGTGTACATACAGGGTGTGTGTGTAGGGTGTGTACATACAGGGTGTGTGTGTAGGGTGTGTACATACAGGGTGTGTACATACAGGGTGTGTACATGCAGGGTGTGTACATACAGGGTGTGTGTGTGTAGGGTGTGTACATACAGGGTGTGTGTGTAGGGTGTGTACATACAGGGTGTGTACATACAGGGTGTGTACATACAGGGTGTGTGTGTAGGGTGTGTACATACAGGGTGTGTACATCTTATTGGCAGTTTGATTTTGTAGGAAGGTTACGTCTGAGAGGTTTGATTTCCAGTAATGTGGGGCAGAGCAATGACTCTGCTGTGTGTGTGTGTGTGTGTGTGAGAGAGAGAGTGTGTATGTGTGCGTGCGTGCGTGCATACATGCGTGAGTGTGTGTGTGTCTGTGTGAGTGCCTGCGTACGTGTCTGTGTGAGTGTGTGTGTGAATGTGAATGTGTGTGTGTGTGTGTGCGTGCCTGCCTGCATCTGTGCGTGTCTGTGTGTGAGTGTGTGGTTGTCTGTGTGTGTCTGTGTGTGTGTGTGTGTGTGTGTGTGTGTGTGTGTGTGAGTGTGTGATTAGAGAGATGAGGGGGAGGTTGAATTAGAATGCACCTGCTTGGCGTCTGAATAACAAACAACACCATTAGAGAGGCTGCTCTCCTCTCCTCCTCTCCTCCTCTCCTCCTCTCCTCTGCCAGGCCTCAGAGATGAATGGAGGTGCCACTGCCCCCCTAACCCAGCCCCCCGGTGGCTGTCACACACACACACACACACACACACATATAACCACACGCACACACACACACACACAGATAACCACACACAGACGCACTCACAAATAACCACACACACACACACACACACACACACACACACAGATAACCACACACACCAACACTCACACCAACACCAACACCACACCCAAATGCACACACACACACACACACACACACACACACACAGATTCACACACACGCATGAATGCATGCACACATGCACATACGCACACACACACTCCCTGACAAATGCTGACGTCTGTTTACCTGCTTATTAAAAGTCGCAGTGAATGTCTGCCCATCTCTGTCTTTCTCCCTCTCTCCACCCCTACATCCATCTCTCTCTCCCTCTCTCTGTCTGCCTCTCTCCCTCTCTCTGTCTGTCTGCCTCTCTCCCTCTCCCTCTCTCTGTCTGCCTCTCTCTCTCTCCCTGTCTCTATCTCTCCCTCTCTCTGTCTGTCTGTCTCTCTCTCTCTCCCTCTCTCTCTCTGTCTGTCTCTCTCTCCCTCTCTCCCTCTCTGTCTCTCTCTCCCTCTCTCTCTGTCTCTCCCTCTCTCTGTCTGTCTCTTTCTCTCTCCCTCTCTCTCTGTCTCTGTCTGTCTCTCTCTCTGTCTCTTCCTCTTTCTGTCTGTCTCTTTCTCTCTCTCTCTCCCTGCCTCTCTCACTCTCTCTCTGTTGGCCATCTTGTCTTCCTGATGCTGGTCATTGTCAACAGGTTGTGCTGCCATTGTTACAATACCTAACAGGCTGCTGCCATGGTTACAGAACTTAAATCAAATCAAGGCTGGGTTGCACCAACATGGTTTCACTTTTAAACCGGATTACCGTTTTTCTTCTAAATTGCTTACACACTAAGACCCAATCCCAATTCACCCTTTGGCCCAACATTTTAGCCCTGGCCTTCCGTTTAGCATGTTCACGTGTCGGGTAGGGGTGTCCCAATTCTTGTTAGGATGTAGGGGTAGGGCCAACTGGTATGTGAGCGTCAATGCTTTTCTATGACGCTACTGATGACGTATCAGGGTCTTGAAGGGTTGTCTCATTTCATTGGGGAAGATTTTCAACCACTACCCCTTGTAGCTCTGTTCCGAGGGGCAAGCCGAAAAGCGAGTGGCACTCCAAAACGAGGGGTAGGGGTAAGAATGAGAAATGGAATTGGGCCTAAGACTGGAACTTGAGACAATGACCAAAACCTGAAACTCATGTAACTTATCGTACACCAATTCTGCCCAGATACAAACACATTTACATTTTTTCACTCATTTTCCAGTTCTAAACCATACTTTTCTCTACATTTGGCACAATCTTCATTGATACAATTTCTTGTGTTCATATGAAAAACAGTGACATTCAGAATGCTAGACTCAAACCACCAATCACACTATTGACTCCTCCTATGGGCAACCACCTATTGCCAATAAATTACCTGTCATAGCTTTAGCAATGAAAGGGCCAAAGGTGAGCTCTCCTGTGTTGGAGAACAATGGATGCCGACTTTGCAGAGAGAGGTAGAACAAGAAGAGTGAGAGTCAGAGGAGGAGGATGATGATGATGAGGAGGAGGAGGAGGAGGATGAGCAAGAGCAAGAACAAGAGCAAGAGGACGACCAAGACTACGACCTAGGAGAGCAATTGCCTCTGATGAGATTTGGGCCACTTTGGTTGACCACGTTGATGAAGTGGGTTTGAAAAAAGGCAGCAACTGGAAGGAACATCATCGGCCAGTGTGCCATTGTTGAGGTTCCTGGCCAGCGAAGGGGGGAACATCACCATGTGTGCAGCTATGAATCACCAAGGCGTCCTCCATCACCAATCAACCCATGGCCTCTACAATAGGTGACGCAAGCTGATCTAAGGGGAATTTATTTTTTCAATGCAATTACAGAGATTGTCAATGGGACTATAGCTGTGTAGATTTGAGTGTCATCTGCATAGTTGTGGTAGGCAATATTGTTCTTTTTTATGATGTGTCCAAATGGAAGCATGTAGAGATTGAATAGAAGGGGGCCAAGGATTGATCCTTGTGGAACCCCACATGTCATTTTAATTTGGTCCGACACAAAGTTGCCAATGGAGACATCAAATCAAATCAAATCAAATTGTATTTGTATAGCGCATTTCTTACAAGATGCAACTCAATGCGCTTCACATAATGAACATTCTCAGTCAATCAATCATTCAATCAATCAATCAATCAATACTGACAGAGCCGCAAGCAGGCAAAAGTAAAAACCTGTACACTATGTAGCCGACATAGCAGATTATGTCCTGTAGGATCTAAACCAGTTTAGGGAAGTGCCCGAAAGTCCTACCCAGGTTTCTAGTCTATCTATTAGAATGTCATGGTCCACAGTGTCAAAGGCAGCGCTAAGATCTAGTAGTACCAAAACTGAGATTTTTCCGGAGTCTGTGTTTACACAAATGTCATTAACGACCTTAATAAGGGCTGTTTCAGTGCTATGAAGTGTTGTGTACTGTAGTGCTATGAAGTTGTTCGTGGGCAACCATTTTAATAATTGTTCCTGTACAGGGAAGGTTTGATAAGAGTTTGTAGTTGTTTAGTACAAATGGGTCTAGGCTTTTTTAGTAAAGGCTTGATAACTTCAGATTTCAGGGCTTCAGGGAAGATTCCTGATAAAAGGGAAATGTCGATTATTTGTATTAGTTCGCCTGCCACACAGCTAAATATGTTTAAAAAAAAGCTTGTTGGCAGGACATCAAGGGCACAGGTGGATGGTGGATGTGATATTATTTTATCTAGTGTCTTGTAGTCGATGGTGTTAAATTGTGACATGGTTGTTATGTCCGCCCTATTTGGGGGTGTTAATGGAGACCATTAGTTGTTCATGTCTGACACAGAAGAGCTAATGGTTGAGGCGTCGGTTGTGGTTACACACTCTGTGAAGAAACACCAAATGATTATAGTCAGTATAAACGATCACAGGCGTTAAACCAGATCCTACCTAAACTTCAAAGAGCTGAAGCGTGTGCAACAGACTCTCCTGCTCTATGGTAGAGTAGCGAGCTGACTGTTGTTAAACTTCTTTGAGAAGTAACAGTTTGGAGGGGGGACCCCCCTCTATAGCCTTCTATAGCATGTCGCTGACTCAGGGCCTCTTTCTCTCTCTCCAAACAATGGCAGAGGCCCCTTGTCCCAAGGGTATAAAATGGAGGGCTTCCCAACAGGTAGCAAGTCAGTCACTCACCACCACCTCTAGGACCAGCAACAGCAGCTAGCATTAGCAGCTAACCACCGCTAACAACATGAGTTCCGACAACATGATGGGTAAGATCACCTTCTACGAGGACAGGAACTTCGGAGGCCGCTCCTACGACTGTATGAGCGACTGTTCCGACATGTCCTCCTACATGAGCCGCTGCCAGTCCTGCAGGGTGCACAACGGTTGCTGGATGGCCTATGAGCGCAACAACTACATGGGAAACCAGTGGTTCTTCAAGAGGGGCGAGTACTCCGACTACCAGAGCATGTTCAACTGGAACATGCAGTCCTGCCGCTACATCCCCATGGTAGGTGTACACAACTATCTATCTATCTATCTATCTATCTATCTATCTATCTGTTGATCCTCCCACTAAACCCATGTTTTCCTGATCCCATTACAGCACAGGGGCAACTACAGGATGAGGATCTACGAGAGGGAGAGCTTCGGAGGTCAGATGCACGAGATGATGGACGACTGTGATAACATCCAGGACCGCTACCGCATGAACAACTGCATGTCCTGCAACGTGATGGACGGCCACTGGCTCATGTACGACCAGGCCAACTACAGGGGCAGGCAGTGGTACATGAGGCCCGGCGAGTACAGGAACTTCAGTCAGATGTGCCACGGCAACAACAACATGAGGTTCATGTCCATGAGGCGCATCATGGATTCCTGGTACTAGATGTTGCTTGATGTTACTTCAAAAGATCTAAAGAGAATCGGTTGAATAAAGTTTTAAGAAAATTAAAACTTTGAAGTTGGGTGTTTTTTTTTTGTATAGGATGAGTGTACGATGATAACACACACACACACACACACACACACACACACACAAACACACACACTTTGGTATTGACAGCACTGTCACTTGCTCTTTCTCCTTTCTCCCTCTCTGTGTTTTCCTCCTCTCATTCTTTCTCACTCTCCTTGGCAAGAGGTGACAATAAGGTTTTCCCCCTAACAGATATGTAACTTTTTTTTTTGTCTTTTGGTTTTTCACATTTCTTCTAGTTGTCTATAATTAGGTAGTTGTTGCTATAGTTGTGTATAATTACTCGTACTTGCAAGTAATGTTCAGCCCCCTGATCACTCTGCTCTTAACGTTCAGCTTCAAACACCTGACCGATCACTCTGGCCCCAAACACCTGACCGATCACTCTGCCCCCAAACACCTGACCGATCACTCTGCCCTCAAACACCTGACCGATCACTCTGCTCTTCCACCTCGGCTGGCCGCCTGGCACTCTGCCAGCTCTACATGGATGCAGCAGTCGCGCTACTCGGTCACAGCTTCTCTTCACAGGACTGGAGAGTCACTACCTGGGGTGGCTGTGTCTCAGGAGGTAGAGCCGGCGTCTAATGATCGCAAGGCCGGCAGATCGGCGCTTTGAACCCCGCCTGGCCACATGTCGAGGGGTGTACTTGGGCAAGACGCTGAACCCCGGCGCGGCGCCTTGCATGGTAGCTTGACGCCATCGGTGGGTGAATGAGAGGCCATTGTAAAGCGCTTTGGAATAAGGCGCTGTATAAGTCTACTTACTACTTATCTTCTGCCCTAGACTGAAGACCTCCATCTCTTCAGGCTACACCTTGACTGTCCCTCCTTCAAGACCTATTCATCCCCTCTACCTACCCCACTGTACAGTTTCTCTACTGTGAATAGATAAATAATAATAATTCTTAAAAAGTCTTCCTTCTTCTAGCATTGTGACTGCCAATGACCCCTGGCCCCAAGCATAGAATATTAGTTCTTATGATAACTGGAGGACAGATGATTCACTTACTTAGACACATGTATTTGTTGTAAGTCACTTTGGATAAAGGCATCTGCTGAATGCCCCCCAAATATATTTTGTAGTTGTGTATCATTTAATTTAATAACTGCATATGTTGGGCTGTGTAGGAGGAAGTTGATCTGTTGGCTGAGCATTCACAGCTGTTACGACCCTTCTGTCTAGAGTAAAATACCCAGAAATAAACACGAATAAACAAGATGCAGCGATCATGCTGAATGTAGGTGCGTTGCAACACAAATGCTATGAACCAGGACTAAAGAATATGTTTTCACACAAATGATCGCCAAAAGGGAACAAGGGGACTGTGAACGGTGCCAAAGAAAATACCTTATTGAAAGACAGTCCCTGCTGCCTAACCACACAATCTACTAGAAACACATGGGGGTCACCCGTACCTAGCCTAATGTTTATAACAAAGATGTGACTCTGTGATGCAAAGTAAACCCATGGGCAGCTTACCCATCCCCTTGTCCCTGTGTGTAAAAACCAAGAACAAAACACTAAACTGTGTATAGTTTTAAACCATAACAAGAAACAGCTACCAATGCACTTTCAACAATGGACACCCAACAAAACAGGAAAGACTCCCGAACAGAGGACAGGAGGGCCTTTAAATAGATGGAGGACTGTAGATTGGTCTGGAACAGGTGTGTGAGTGATGACGGATGGGAATGACAGGCCAATCGTGGACAGACACCTGTGTTGAATGAGAGAGAGAGGAGGAGACAGAGGGGAACACGAAACACACGGGGTCCGTAACACCCCCACCCAGAAGAGCAAGTATTGTATAAACACAAAAAATGGCAAGGCAAGGCAGGTTTATTTGTATAGCACATGTCCAGGGGCAATTCAAAGTGCTTTATATATAGCATTTAAAAAATCAATAGATCAAGAGGAGAAAACATTTTACAAAAATAAAATAATATGAATAATATATATATATATACATATAAATATATAAATATTTAATAAGATAATGAATAAGATAATAGAAATGAATAAAAAGACTTGGATGGAAGTGTTAGTGTTTAATCATAACTGTTGCAAAACAGGAAGGTTTTCAGCTTTAAATAAGTTTAGGGTTTGGGTCTGTTTGATTTCTTCAGGGAGTTTGTTCCAGGGGGGCCCACCCGCTGTGCCGACGGATCACGATGCTGACGGACCACGATGCCGACAGTTTATTAGCGGATTTCTGCGAGAGCTGACAAGACAGTACATGTGGGAAAACTAGGGTTAGGTGCTAGGGTGCTACGGTTAAGGTTAGGGTTGGGGTTAGGGGTAGGGTTAGGGTTAGGGATAGGATTAGGGTTAGGGTTAGACATGCCAGCATGTACCAAGTTGACGTAGCACCTAACCCTAACCGCAGTTTTCCCACATGTACCGTAACAGAGAAGCGGAGAGCATTCACATGCAGGGAGGGCTGCCGGCACAACGGTCCGTCGGCATATTGATGCGGCACCGTTCCAGGAGCATGCGGCAGAGTGACTAAAAGCTGCACCGTGTTTTGTTTTTACTCTTGGAATGATTAGCTGATTAGTCTCACCTGACCTTAGCGGCCTTGCTGGAATATAGGGTGGGAGGAGATCTGATATGTATTTTGGTCCAAGACCATTTTGTGATTTGTATACAATTAGGAGTACTTTGATAATTTCAATTCTCTGAGAGACTGGTAGCCTGTGTAGAGATCTCAGGGTTGAAGACAGGAATGTCTTCAAACGTTTTTGTTTTTGTTAGGACCCTACTAGCGGTGTTTTGGATGAGCTGACATTTAGGAACAGCCCCTTTAGATAGGCCTGTTAATAGACCATTATAATAATCAAGTCTACTCAAAACAAATGCATGCTTTTCAAGGTGTTGTTTGGACATGAAACCTCTCATTCTTGTTATGTTTTTCAGGTGATGGTAGGCTGATTTAGTTATCGCGTTTATGTGGCTGTTGAAGTTTAGATCGGAGTCTAGAATTACACCAAGATTTCTGACCTGTTTTTTAGTGTGAAGAGAGAGAGAATCAAGTTTTGCACTGACTTTCAATCTTTTGTCAGGTGCACCCTAATACAATTATTTCTGTTTTGTCCTTGTTTAATTGGAGGAAGTTTTGTGTCATCCAGGTGGTTATTTGTTCGATGCAATTACATACATTTTCGATGGGTCTAGTCATTCGGTGAGAGGGCTGTGTAGTTTTGAGTGTCATCCGCACTCTTAGGCAATTTTGTCCCAATCGAAGCATGTAGAGATTGAATAGGAGGGGGCCAAGGATTGATCCTTGGGGAACCCCAAACGCCATTTTTGTCGGACACAAGTTGCCAATGGAGACATAGTAGCTTCTATTTTGTAGATCGGTTTACTGTAGATCTAGGTACTGGGGGTACCCACTGCCAGGCACACACTGGAAAGACTAACTCTTGATTATGCAGTTATATAGCGCAGTTTATAAGTTCATCACACCAGTGTTTAATTGACGCTCAGTAAGAGATATTCATATGATAGCTGTGTGTATCGCTTTGGTGGAAAGAATCCGTTTTTGGAAAAAAAGAGAGATCAGTTTTGAGAAGAGTTTTGACAAAATGCTTAACTCTTAAACGTTTTGGAAATTGAGGAAAAACTGCAACAAGGAGAAAGGGCATCAGCAAATACATTTTCAGAACCTTTCCTGTGTCTGATCTCCAAATTAAAACCTTGGACCATTAGCGACCAACGCATCAGGTGTCGGTTAAGGTTACACATTCTGTGAAGGAACACCAAAGGATTATGGTCAGTATAAACGATCACAGGCGTTAAACCAGATCCTACCTAAACTTCAAAAACTGAAGCGCGAGCAACAGAGCCATCGTCTCCTGCTCTATGGTAGAATAGTGTGACTGACTGTTGTTAAACTTCTTTGAGAAATAACAGAACAGAAGGGGGGACCTCCCTCTATAATATTCTATAGCATGTCGCTGACTCAGGGCCTCTTTCTCTCTCTCCAAACAATGGCAGAGGCCCCTGGTCCCATAGGTATAAATTGGAGGGCTTCCCAAAAGGTAGCAAGTCAGTCACTCACCACTTCTAGGACCAGCAACAGCAGCTATCATTAGCAGCTAACCACCGCTATCAACATGACTTCCTCTTCCGACATGAACATGGGCAAGATCACCTTCTACGAGGACAGGAACTTCGGAGGCCGCTCCTACGACTGTATGAGCGACTGTTCCGACATGTCCTCCTACATGAGCCGCTGCCAGTCCTGCAGGGTGCACAACGGCTGCTGGATGGCCTATGAGCGCAACAACTACATGGGCAACCAGTGGTTCTTCAAGAGGGGAGAGTACTCCGACTACAACAACATGTTCAACTGGAACATGCAGTCCTGCCGCTACATCCCCATGGTAGGTCCACACAACCATCTACTCTATCCATCTATCTATCTATCTATCTATCTATCTATCTATCTATCTATCTGTCTGTTGATCCTCCAATTAAACCCTTGTTTTCCTGATCCCATTACAGCACAGGGGCAACTACAGGATGAGGATCTATGAGAGGGAGAGCTTCGGAGGTCAGATGCACGAGATGATGGACGACTGTGATAACATCCAGGACCGCTACCGCATGAACAACTGCATGTCCTGCAACGTGATGGACGGCCACTGGCTCATGTACGACCAGGCCAACTACAGGGGCAGGCAGTGGTACATGAGGCCCGGCGAGTACAGGAACTTCAGTCAGATGTGCCACGGCAACAACAACATGAGGTTCATGTCCATGAGGCGCATCATGGATTCCTGGTACTAGATGTTGCTTGATGTTACTTCAAAAAAGTACTTCTAAAGAGAATCCGTTGAATAAAGATTTTAGAACATTTTAATTTTGAAGTTGGGTGTGTTTTTGTTTGTTTTTACAAGGTGTACAATGATAACACTCACACAGACACTTTGGTAATGACAGCACTTTTACTCCTCTGCTCCCTCTCTCTCTCTCCTCTTGCCACCACATATTTAGCTGGCAGGATGGAACAATAAGGTTTTCCTCCCATAAATAATAAAAAAAACTAAATCTGTTTTGTAGGAGCCAAAATGATTATTTTCCTGTTTGTATTGTCTCATATACTTTTAGTTTGAGTCAACCCCATCTAGTGGCCGGAGTGGGATTTAAATAGGCAGGTGATTCACCTGGAGGGCGTGGCCGTAGCAGGAAGACACAGTCTGTGACCTCACTTCCTGTTACCAAGATGCCATAGAGAATGCTCCTGTTTTGTTTGACACTTATCTTTAATTATCTTTGCAATCCTTATTTTTATTTCTATTCTGAACATCTAAAGCCGGGTACACACATAAAGATAATCTGGCCGATTTCGGGCCGATTTCCCCCCTTCAGTATACACTACCGTTCAAAAGTTTGGGGTCTCTTAAAAATGTCCTTATTTTTGAAAGAAAAGCACAGTTTTTTTCAATGAAGATAACATTAAATTAATCAGAAATACACTCTATACATTGTTAATGTGGAAAATGACTATTCTGGCTGCAAACATCTGTTTTTAATGAAATATCTACATAGGTGTGTAGAGGCCCATTTCCAGCAACCGTCACTCCAGTGTTCTAATGGTACATTGTGTTTGCTAATCGCGTTAAAAAGCTAATGGATGATTAGAAAAACCTTGAAAACCCTTTCTCTAACCAGCTGAAAACGGTTTTGCTGGTTAGAGAAGCTATACAAATGGCCTTCCTTTGAGCTAGTTGAGTATCTGGAGCATCACATTTGTGGGTTCGATTATACTCTCAAAATGGCCAGAAAAAGAGAACTTTCATATGAAACTCAACAGTCTATTCTTGTTCTTAGAAATGAAGGCTATTCTATGTGAGAAATTGCCAAGAAACTGAACATTTCCTACAACGGTGTGTACTACTCCCTTCAGAGAACAGCACAAACAGGCTCTAACCAGAGTAGAAAGAGAAGTGGGAGGCCCCGTTGCACAACTGAGCAAGAAGACAAGTACATTAGAGTCTCTAGTTTGAGAAATAGACGCCTCACAGGTCCTGAACTGGCAGCTTCATTAAATGGTACCCGCAAAACGCCAGTGTCAACGTCTACAGTGAAGAGGCGACTCCGGGATGCTGGCCTTCTAGGCAGAGTGGCAAAGAAAAAGCCATATCTGAGACTGGCCAATAAAAGGAAAAGATTAATATGGGCAAAAGAACACAGACATTGGACAGAGGAGATTGGAAAAAAGTGTTATGGACAGACAAATCGAAGTTTGAGGTGTTTTGATCACACAGAAGAACATTTGTGAGAGGCAGAACTAGTGAAAAGATGCTGGAAGAGTGCCTGACGCCATCTGTCAAGCATGGTGGAGGTAATGTGATGGTCTGGGGCTGCTTTGGTGCGGGTAATGTGGGAGATTTGTACATGGTAAAAGGGATTTTGAATAAGGAAGGCTATCACTAAATTTTGCAACGCCATGCCATACCCTGTGGACAGCGCTTGATTGGAGCCAATTTTCTCCTACAACAGGACAATGACCCAAAGCACACCTCCAAATTATGCAGGAACTATTTAGGGAAGAAGCAGGCAGCTGGTATTCTGTCTGTAATGGAGTGGCCAGCGGAGTCACCAGATCTCAACCCCATTGAGCTGTGGTGGGAGCAGCTTGACCGTATGGTACGCAAGAACTGCCCATCAAACCATTCCAACTTGTGGGAGGTGCTTCAGGAAAAAACTTCTTCAGATTACCTCAACAAATTAACCGCTAGAATGCCAAAGGTCTGCAATGCTGTAATTGCTGCAAAGGGAGCATTCTTTGACGAAAGCAAAGTTTGAAGGACAAAATTATTATTTCAAATAAAAATCATTATTTCAATCCATGTCAATGTCTAGACTATATTGTCTATTCATTTTGCAACTCATTTGATAAATAAAAGTGTGAGTTTTCATGGAAAACACGAAATTGTCTGGGTGACCCCAAACTTTTGAACGGTAGTGTATATAAATAGAGAGAAAATAAATAGATAAACATTTAACAAGAATTAAATAAGCGCTTTGAGTTGCATTTATGTACCAAAGGCGCTATATAAATAAAGCTTTACTTACTAAGAAAATACGACAATGAATACAAATATATAGATCAAATCAAATCAAGTTTTATTTGTATAGCGCATTTCTCACAAGATGTTATTTGTATAGCGCACGTCCCTGCTACCTAACCACACACAATCTACTAGAAACACATGGGGGTCACCCGTACCTAGCCTAATGTTTAAAACAAAGATGTGACTCTGTGATGCAAAGTAAACCCACGGGCAGCTTACCTATCCCCTTGTCCCTGTGTGTAAAAACCAAGAACAAAACACTAAACTGTGTATAGTTTTAAACCATAACAAGAAACAGCTACCAATGCACTTTCAACAATGGACACCCAACAAAACACGCATGGCCCGACCAGAGATGAGGACCACAAAAGGTCGACAAAAAGCTCTTTTTTTGCAGTCAGTTCATTCAGCTGAACAATTTACTGTTTTGCAGTAACGAATAAACAGTTGCTTTGTTACCTAGTCATATTTGTCCGGTGATTTCATCATTACATCACCAGAAAGACAGTCTAAACATTTTCTTACTTTAGTCTTTTTTCCATTTTACTCATCAGTGCTGTGAGTTTTTACAAGTGTAAGTAACATTTGTGACACGGTCTGGTGAAAAGGTCTGCATGTCGGCAATTCTCAAGTCACTTAAAAGTGAACTTACGTTTAGGACGTGTTCAAAACCAAGGACTGTGTGATCATCTGATTATGTGTAGTTGTGTAGTGTTTTTAGCATGTCGATGTTCTATCAGTGCAAACATGCAGTTAGATGTTCATAGCGATGTTCTATAAGCATGTTGTGATGTGCTAAACGTGCAGTTAGATGTTCATAGCGATGTTCCTTCTTAGCCGCTAGCTAGCTACCAACTCGATGGTAGCAAACACGTCTGCTTTGATTCAGAGCGAGGTTCTCTGGCATTGGGTTTGACTTTTACCAAAATGCATACTGTATATTCTTCTACCATTTTCAATGTATGACATCATTTGAAAGCTTACAATCTGCACTTTCATAATCTGTAAAAAACTGAAAAATGACCTTGCCCTACTCATGGACTCTTTCACCAGACTATGTCACATTGCATACATATTCTCAGTTCTCTTAACAAGGTTGCAGTATCAACTATACGTTTACAGTATGACTCTGCTCTGGGAAGCTGGGTTGTGAGTTTAGCTCAATTGGAGATCATTGGATAGGCACATGTGCATCATATCCTATTCTGATACAATGATTGTGTCAACGCCATATTTATATGATATATTCACAGTATTGTATGGCTACAGTCTTTATACTGTATGTATCATACAACTGCAACCTATTTTGGGACAAGAAAACAACAACGATTAACATTAATAAGAGAAGAAAAATATTAATAAAATACTGTACATTACAACTAAAAAAAGATATGAGTAGTATGGCACTCCCAAACTTTAAATATTATCATCATGCTGCACAACTTGGCCCAGTAATCAAGTGGTGTGACAAAGACTAAAGCACAAAGTGGAAAGATGTTGAGATGACTGTAGAGGAAATCCCAATCCAATCCCTAACTAGTAATCCTAAACTTGTAAAGGCATTACAAGATTCAATAGATCCAATAAGTTCACACACACTGAATACTTGGTTTGATCTAATTTAACAGCAGGAATTGGAAAGTTAAGTGAGACCGTTGAGCTGGTTTGCTTATGATGATATATTTAAACCAAATTTAAGTGACCAAAACTTCAGAAATTGGGTGAGAAACAGGATTTTGTTTCAGGATTTGAAAGAGAAATAATATGGATTAGAAAATGAGTTGTTGTTTTATAGAGACAGTTGAGGGATTTAAAACATATATATATATTAAACTCACACACCATGAATGGAGTGCTTGATGTAATGATGCAGACATACAGTGGGAAAAGATTCAAGGCAATCGCAGTGCTATGCCAAAGTCCAAACCACTGTGAAGCTTCATCAACTATGCATATCAGGGAGAGACGGGAGGAGAATGACTCAACACAGAAGAATGGCTCAAAATGTGTGAAACACAACACACCACTACACATTCAAGGACATGGAGAGAGTTTGGATGGAAAATGTTTAACCTGATACTTCATTACAACTAAAATACAGAGTAAAACAGTGGTTCACAACAACCAGGTTGGCAGATATGTGGGAAAACCACACACATTTTGGGGAATATCATAAATTACAAACATTTTGGGGAAAAGTACATGTTACAATTAAAGACATTCTGGAATATACAATGCCTAAGGAATGCATCACTACTGTATGTACCTCAGAAATATAAATGATTGTGCCATTGATGAGAATAAGTATTTAACCAAGATATAGTTGATCGCAAACAAAAAGGTGATAACAAGAAATTAGTATAAGCCTGACCCCCCTTGAGAAGTAACAGACCAGAGGGCCCTCTATAGCCTTCTATAGCATGTCGCTGACACAGGGCCTCTCATTCTTTCCAAACAATGGCAGAGGCCCCAGGCCCCACAAGTATAAAATGGAGGGCTTCCCAACAGGTAGCAAGTCAGTCACTCAACAGCAGCTAGCATTAGCAGCTAACCACCGCTAACAAAATGACTTCCGATATGAACATGATGGGCAAGATCACCTTCTACGAGGAGAGGAACTTCGGCGGTCGCTCCTACGACTGTATGAGCGACTGTTCCGACATGTCCTCCTACATGAGCCGCAGCCAGTCCTGCAGGGTGCACAACGGCTGCTGGATGGCCTATGAGCGCAACAACTACATGGGCAACCAGTGGTTCTTCAAGAGGGGAGAGTACTCCGACTACAGCAGCATGTTCAACTGGAACATGCAGTCCTGCCGCTACATCCCCATGGTAGGTCCACACAACCACCTATCTATCTATCTATCTATCTATCTATCTATCTATCTATCTATCTATCCTCCTCATTAAACCCATGTCTTCCTGATCCAATTACAGCACAGGGGCAACTACAGGATGAGGATGTATGAGAGGGAGAGCTTTGGAGGTCAGATGCACGAGATGATGGACGACTGTGACAACTTCCAGGAGCGTTACCGCATGAACAACTTCATGTCCTGCAACGTGATGGACGGCCACTGGCTCATGTATGACCAGGCCAACTACAGGGGCAGGATGTGGTACATGAGGCCCGGCGAGTACAGGAACTTCAGGGATATGTACCAGGGCAACAACAACATGAGGTTCATGTCCATGAGGCGCATCATGGATTCCTGGTACTAGATGTTGCTTGATTGGTACTTAGAGAGACCGAAAGAGAAGCGGTTGAATAAAGTTTTTAGAAAATTATCATTCTGAAGTTGTGTGTTTTTTTTGTTTTTTACAATGTGTAGGATGATAAAACACACACACACACACACACACACACACACACACTTTCGTATTGACAGCGCTGCCACTCCTTAAAAAAATTATTAACAAAATAAAAAAAGAAACTACCAAAGTGTTTCGACGTATTATATAACAAAAGCCTGCTACACACATAAAGATAATCTGGCCGATTTTGGCCCGATTTCCCCCCTTCCGACCAAGAACAGCAAACGCCCGATTATCGGATGGCTCTAAAGATTATCCTACAAGATTATCCTGTGGTGTGAGGTGTGTTAAGAGTACATTTCTCCCGTCTGCTCGGAAAATGGTCAGGGCCGATGATTGTAAATATTAAATGTGTTCAATATTTACGATCAAAAGTCTTGTTGTGTGTCGGCGAAACTGACAACTCCCGAGTCACTGACTCCGTGGATTGTGACGTGGAATGAAATGTAGCCAATCAAGAAGTGAGCTGACTGACGCGTCTTTTTCTTTTCGTTCTTCTGCACTTTATTTGCCCTGTCGCACATGGCTGCCTCGTACAGGTCAGTCAGGGTACTACTACCCTGATCACACGAGATTTCTGGCTTGGGGACTAGACTGCCGTAGGACAGATCTTTATGTATGTGGTGTGCTGTATTGTCAATATCGGTGCACACCACACACAATACGATCAAAACTGTTCAATCCATGATTTTCTATCTTCATGTGTGGGGTCTCTCTCAGATAAAAAATCTGTTAAGATTTAGAAAATCTTTATTTGTGTACCAGGCTTAACTCAGTCTTGTTAAGGTTGAGATTGTCCCTTCGTGGGCTGACATCCAAGCAGTTTGCAAGACACGCAGAAACACGTCTTGCCACCTGTGAGTCAGAGGGGGGTAAAGACAGGAAGAGTCGAGTGTGTCACTTTCCCAATTAAAACCTTGGAGTATCAGCTACCAATGCATCTGCATTGATTGTGGTTACACATTCTGTGACGGAAAACCAAATGATTATGATCAGTATATAAGATCACAGGCATAACACTATATCCTATGTACAGTGGGGTGCAACAATTTGGGCACCCCTAGTCAAAATGCCTTTTACCATTAATATCTAAGTGAAAAGAAGCAAACCTAACCTCTAAATGGTACAAAATTAAACATGACACATTTCATCACATTTTAAAGCAAGATTATTTTTTCTTAACTTTTTACAGTTTAAAAATGATAAAACAAGGAAAAAGGCCTTGTAAAAAAGTTTGGGAACCCTGTCAGGGGGTCATCCCTACGTTCCCCAGGTCCTATGTTCCCCGGTACCATAGCTCCCTACCGAAAAAGGGTCCTATGTTCCCCGGTACCATAGCTCCCTACCGAAAAAGGGTCTTATGTTCCCCGGTACCATAGCTCCCTACCGAAAAAGGGTCCAATGTTCCCCGGGTCCTATGTTCCCCGCTCCCGAAAAGGGGTCCTATGTTCCCCACTCCCGAAAAAAGGTCCTATGTTCCCCGGTCAAGAAAAAGGATTCTAGATCCCTGTTTCCATAAGATTTTTAAGCGAATTAACTACTGAATTGAAGTTAATTTGAGCGATATTAGAGGCATCGAAATGAGTTTCCATAAACTGAACGACTCTAGCGAGTTAAAGCGAGGTCATAATTCTCTGTGTTGATGAGAATTAATTAATTTTGTTTATACAACCGATATATAGGGTGCGTTCGTAAATTCGCTCTGAGAGTGCCAGAGCGCACACTGGGTTCAATGTCATGAAGAGACCAAGTAATTTGATTGGACAAGAGGCATTCCATGAGTGCTGATCGGATTTCCAGAGCGAATTTACAAACTTCAATTTCTGGACTGACCTTCGAACATTAGCCTCTATAATGTCTTATATTATAAATATATGATATTTGGTGGAATTCTTCCCCTTCCTTCATTCTTCGTTCCACCCGCACAATGAATGGTCTTTATTGTCATTGATATAGTACAGGTACCAGACAACGAAATTTGGGAGGGGGGGCTCCCCTGGTGCTAGGAAAGAAAAAACTAAAAACAAGAAGGGAAAAGAGCTGGTTTACATAAATAAAGGCTATGTACACTATCCACTATACAATACTATACAAATAAAACACTGTGCTGTACTCTATGCTATGCTACACAGAAATGTACACAGTTGTGTTTCAGTATTACACTTGATTTCAATCTAGTAGCTGCCATCAATTTGTCTAGATTGTCCAGGGCCTAGAACCTAGGTCTTTGCTGTGTTCAGGGCCTGAATGGCCCTGGGGTAGAAGCTGAGCTTCAGTCTGTTTGTCCTTGCGAACATGGTCCTGAACCGCCTGTTTGAGGGCAGCAGAGCAAAGTGTTCGTACCCAGGGTGGGATGGGTCTCTGGAGATCTTGGAGGCCTTCCTGAGGCAGCGTGTGTTGTACAGCTCTTCCAGAGAGGGGAATACAATATTGCCTGTGCCCCCAGCTGCTAGACAACCCCAAACCATAATGGATCCACCTCCATGCTTAACAGTTGGCAAGGTGTTCTTCTCTACAAATGCTTCACCCTTTTTTATCCAAACATAACTTCTTTGGTTGTGGCCAAGAATGTCAATTTTGGTTTCGTCAGTCCAAAGCACATTGTTCCAATAGGCTTCAGATTCATCAAGGTTTTCTTTTGCATACTTCAGATGCTTAATTTTGTGTTGAGGTCGTAGGAAAGGCTTCTTTCTGGCAACTCTGCCATGTAAGTATTTGTTGTTTAAGGAACGCTGTATTGTTGTCCTGTGAACAACTAGGCCGGTGTTTGCTACTCTTTTTTGCAGCTCTTGCAGTGATGTGTGGGTTCTTCTGAGAATTTCTAACCAGATCTCAGGCCATTCCTTCTGAAAATGTTCTTGGTCTTCCAGATCTTGCCTTGGCTTCAACTGTTGCATTTATTTTCCTTTTTCTGATGATGTTTCTGACAGTGGAAATGGGTAGTTTGAAACGTTGCAAGAGTTTTTTGTAGCCTTCTCCTTGATGGTGGAAGTGAAATATCTTGATTTTGACATCCTTGGACAACTGTTTAGAGGAACCCATGGTTTTGAATACTTTAGAAGGCATGGGGCCTCATTCATAAAAAAGTACTTGAACGTCATCTTTGACTTTCACGTAAGCACACTTTTCTAAACGGACGTAAGCATTATTTATAAAACGGGCTGAGATGGTTTAAAATTGCGTACGTGCTTCCTTCTATAAATACCAAATATACTTGGAATTGAACGCAGGTGAATGAGGTTTGTATTAACGCCCTGTGATAGCGGCTCAATTATAGCGGCTGAATGAAGACAAGTGCTATAATATAGGGTAGGCGTTCGTCTGGAAGTGGGAGAGGGCAGAGAAGGGTGGCTTCTCTGTAAATTGCATTTGTAACGTTTGATCATGACAACTAACCAGGCACATGCTTATACTCAGTACTCAAGTTGTAAAAGAAAATCAGGGGGGATGGTGGATTTTATCATAAGAGGACAATTTTAGCATCCCCTCAGCGTCAGTGACTTCAGTGTCAGTAAAAATGTCATTGCATGTGTGCGTGCCCCCTCGCACCTTGAAATAGCAGTAATACCACGTTCAATGATAAAATGACATTAAGTATGGAAAGAGGGGGGTGATTTTGACTGTTTTTATTTCAGGGGGGATGCCATCCACCCTCAACTCGAGTGCTGCTTATACTGTAATAATATAATGGTCTTATTCTTATCAGGTGGTCTGATTCTTATATGGCTGCGAACTCCCTTTGCGAACTCCCTGACACCGGAGAAAATCCAGTATAATTTAGCGCGTGGCCGGGCAAGGTCCGTTGTGGAACGCACTAGGCATGTTGAAGGGGAGATAGGCAGCTCCGGAGGGATATAAAGGAAGACTGAAATACAATCATAAACATCAGTTCCTTTTAAATCTTGAATTAAACTCATTTTCTCGGCTGATAACAACATCGTTAATTTTATTACGAGCCACTTAAACTTCGCATGAATTACAGTAGGCAACGTTTTTCCAGTGCTTTGATTGATTGAAAACTTTATTTATTTTAGAAGATTTGCAGGAGTAGGTACATGAAAGTACATATTACATACAAGGTCAACTAACAGGATAAAAACCCAAGAAAGCCACTGGCTTATTTCAATTGGGGTCCTTGATTGAGTGCGGCTCACATGCCTGTAATAACTCCGCATAACCAGTAGGTAATGTACGTAAGCAAGTTGAATACTCGACGTCGAGCTACGATCGTTTCCACGATCAAATTGACTCACGTTGAAATTTTATAAATCACTACGTTGACGTGGTTTTCTACGTACGACACGGGTAAGATCAAAATTTTATCTAAGCACGTTCTATGAATGAGGCCCATGGAGTTACTTCAGAATATACTGTATATACATATATAAACCTTGCTTTAAAATGTGCAGAAAGGTGTCATTTTTAACTTAGTAGCATTTCGTGTTCAGGTTTGCTTTCAATCACAGACATTTAAACCAGTGGTGCCCACATTTTTGCACTCCACTGTACATTTCAAAGAACTGAAGCGCGAGCAACAGAGCCAGCGTCTCCTTTTGTTAAACTTCTTTGAGAAGTAGCAGACCAGAGTAGGGGACCCCCTCTACAGCCTTCTATAGCATGTCGCTGACACAGGGCCTCTCATGGCCTCTCATTCTCTCCAAAGAATGGCAGAGGCCCCAGGACCACAGGTATAAAATCGAGGGCTTCCCAACAGGTAGCAAGTCAGTCACTCACCACCACTTCTAGGACCAGCAACAGCAGCTAGCATTAGCAGCTAACCACCGCTACCAACATGACTTCTGACATGAACATGATGGGCAAGATCACCTTCTACGAGGACAGGAACTTCGGAGGCCGCTCCTACGACTGTATGAGCGACTGTTCCGACATGTCCTCCTACATGAGCCGCTGCCAGTCCTGCAGGGTGCACAACGGTTGCTGGATGGCCTATGAGCGCAACAACTACATGGGCAACCAGTGGTTCTTCAAGAGGGGAGAGTACTCTGACTACCAGAGCATGTTCAACTGGAACATGAGTTCCTGCCGCTACATCCCCATGGTAGGTCCACACAACCATCTATCTATCTATCTATCTATCTATCTATCTATCTATCTATCTATCTGTCGATCCTCCTCATTAAACCCATGTCTTCCTGATCCCATTACAGCACAGGGGCAACTACAGGATGAGGATGTATGAGAGGGAGAGCTTTGGAGGTCAGATGCACGAGATGATGGACGACTGTGACAACTTCCAGGACCGTTACCGCATGAACAACTTCATGTCCTGCAACGTGATGGACGGCCACTGGCTCATGTACGACCAGGCCAACTACAGGGGCAGGCAGTGGTACATGAGGCCCGGCGAGTACAGGAACTTCAGGGATATGCACATGGGCAACAACAACATGAGGTTCATGTCCATGAGGCGCATCATGGATTCCTGGTACTAGATGTTGCTTGATTGGTACTTAGAGAGACCTAAAGAGAAAAGGTTGAATAAAGTTTGTAGAAAATGTTAATTTTGAAGTTGTGTGTGTTTTTTGTTGTTGTTGTTTTTTACAAGGTGTTTGATGATAACATAAACACACACACACACAAATAGGCACACAGGCACTCACAAACACAGGCACACACGCACATCAGGGACGTGCCGTCCATATAAGCAGAGTAAGCAGTGCTTACCCAACCAAAAAATAAAAAAGGACCGTGAAAATATTAAAATAAAAGTGCATGTAACCGTTTGTTTGTTTTCATTAAAAGAGTCGTATTTTAGGTCCCAGGGCAGCAGGAGTCATTCATTTTGACGTTGCATTTTTAGCGCCACCTGCAAGAGTAAGCACTCCCTACTCTGCATTGCGTTGCATATAAGCACTTCTCTCTCTGCTTTCCCTCGCGTACATTTGAATGCGTGAACATTTATTTTTTATTTTTTTCGATGCCTCAGCCCGCTGTTTAATGTGCCCAGGGTAAGCATGCTTACAGCCAATCAGAGTAGTTCTTTCATTCCGATAAGAGCTACTGATTGGCTCTTATCACTTTCAAGTTCACTTAACATTTCACCTCTCGCTCGGCAGAATAGCTTATGCCAGCTAGCTCAAACGATCTAAATAATAATAATCAATAAGGATAACTTGCTTGATTTTGTGAATATCGACATTACTGTCAGCGGCCTAAAGGGATTTCGTAGACTGGACTGGACTGGAAAAACACAACTACTGGCTAAAGGCTGGCCAAAGCCAGCGATCTTCACACCCAGAAAGGGAGAGTCGCCAGCAAGCCTGGTATGAGCGATTTATATGATTTAAATGTTATATGATTCGCGAGGCTGGTGGCGATCTGTGCTTGTTTATATGGTTTGAGTACTGCTGTGCTGTGGTTCTGGACCAAAAGTGTTTGAGAGAGATAGAGAGGGAGGGTTTGTGATGTGATGTCAAGTGCCTGTGTGACGAAAGTGTGAAAAGAAAGTGTGTTGTGAGTTTACTATGGAGGATGGAAACGGTGTGTGTCTGTGTTGTGCGTGTGTGCGTTTGCAATGTTGAAACTGGACTTGTAGATTTCAGCAGGCTGGCTACTTGAAAAGATATTGGTTCAAAAAAGATTGAACAATGAGCACCCCTGATATAGTCGAAACTGGCAACTGTTTTTTTTGTTTTTGGTAATCTGATCACAAAGTGACACTACAGTTTATTAGCGGGTTCTAGGGCATCAAAATTGCATTTCCTTGAAACTGCGTTCACTGATAGCATGTATGTGTAATTACGTGTATTTCTATATCTTATGCTTACCCAATCTAAAAGCTCACGGCACGTGCCTGACGCACATAGATTGGCACACACATACACACACACTTTGGTATTGACAGCACTGTCACTCCTCTGCTCGCGCTCTTTCCCTTCTCCCTCTTTCTCTCTGTCTCTTCCTCCTCTCATTCATTCTCAATCTTTCTTTCTAGCTTTCTCTCTCTTGCTTCCTCTCTCCTCTTCTTTATCACTCTCTATCTTTCTCTCTCTCTTTACTCAAATAGGTGCTGTGACAAAACAGATCATAAATGATGATGAATACAAATATAATATATAATAACACATGAAGTCATGACAGGCACATTAGTTTACACATAACAGGAACAACTTTCCATGTGGTGAGTTTTTCAGATGACTGTCCCTAAATCTACATTACATATGTAGCAGAGTTGGAAATGCATACATATATGTATGAGTTTCGTTGTGCTTGAGCAGCCCTGCCTAGTATTGGTTGTTGTAGAGCCCCCTTTGGAGTTGTGGTGTACTGCAGGTCTGTGTGTTTTGCCCTTGTGGTGTTGCCATACCCAGTAGTAGCGGTAGACTTGATGCTACTATTTGAAGAGGTACGGGTACTTTGTGAAATGCTGGTTGTGTTTTGTTGTTTGTGTGAAGAACCCTGTGATGTGGTGTGAAAGTGTTTATGTATTGCATGGGCTATTTGTTTTGGCATGTATTGAGATGACTTCTGTAGAGTTTTGTCCACTGATTGTAGGCTTGTGAACATTTAGCATTATGCCAGGTTCTGTATTTAGGGTCGCTATGTTTCGTGTTCCAGTTCCCGGGCTAACTAGAAACTCGTCAAATCGCTCCTCAAAGTATTTGCAACCTAAAAGTCAGATTTCTTCTTTTTTTTTTTTTCATAAGACACAACTTGAAGTTTTGAAGTACCCACTCGTTATTTTTAACGAACAGTTTTACGTTAATTAAATACGTGTAGTTTGTCGGCAATATAAGCTTGTTTTAGGACGTTGTTCGAGGGGCTTGGGGGAAGGGGAATAGTTTAGTTGTTTGGTATCATTTCATTGGCCGGTTGGCAGATCAAGGTCGATCGAGGTAGCCTATGGCTGAGCTAGGGAGAATACACATGCATGCTATGATGTCTCTCTTTGTTTACAATACTTACTACAGCTTTGTTTAGGCTTACTACAGCTCTAAACAATCTGTGGACACGCAAACATTTGGACACCGATTACACCACAAATTAAGAAGATGTTTTGGGAACTATACTGACATCTATGAGTGATTCAGAAATGACTGTTTATACGGAACGTCGATCTCATAAGGTAAGTCTTCTACTTATCTACATAAGTTAGATAGCACCGTTGTTAGTTAGCTGAAACCAGTGTCTTTGTGTATTTAGACATTTCTTTATTATTTACCCACTAGGTAGGTGATTTTTTTGTTTGTTAATTAGCTAAGCTACGCTAGCATTGTTGTAGCTACGGTACGTTTACAGTACAGTACGTACAAGTTGTGTGTAAGACTCAGAAATGTTAAATGTTTATTCATGTTGTGTTGCATGCGTTCTTAGTATGTGTTACTTGCTTTGTTATGAACGAACTAGTGTAACGATGGTCAAACAGCCAAACTTCTTTCATTTAATTCGTTTATTTGACCTGCAGAGAAGACATATAGAACACAATTCTTCTCTGGTCTGCTTGTGAATCCATTAAGCTGGCGGCCATTTTCTCGGTCCACCGTCTATGTACATTTCACATCAGGACAGTTTGTTCACAGAAAGAACACAAACTTCCCTCAAACATTACAAATAACAATTACAAACAACATGTGGAGCGACATACCTGCAGAGAAGACATATAGAACACAATTCTTCTCTGGTCTGCTTGTGAATCTGCACGTTCAAAACAACATACAATAAATGTTCTGTTTCACATCATCACAATACATCACAATACAAACAGCACAGTACTACACCAACATTTTCACCCTACATTACAAGATTCTCCATACAAACAACAAAACACGAGGAGCGTTTTACATGCGCACATACCCATTAAGCTGGCGGCCATTTTCTGACGCACCACCGCAAGTACGGCAACAAGAGAAGGACAAACGAACGTGCAGACCTGCAGTACACCCAAACTCCAAAGGGGGGCTCCAACAACAACCAGGGCTGCTCAAAGCACGGCGAAACTCATCTACATTCACCACAGCTAAACATACATTCCCAACTCTGTTACACCCACCTCCCCTGAATTTCGCCAACCTTGAGCAGCAACTATACATTTAAATACTACTTTTTACTTTTTACACTATTACATAGGGCCGCCAAAGGACAGGACAGCCAACTTGAAAAGTATCCTATAAGGATGAAGTGGAAAGAGAGGTAAACTACCTCTCCAACCAACTACAGGCGGTAGGATGCGTTCTACACCCCACAAGACCCTATTTTCACTGTGTATTACTAGCCTTCAAGAGGCCACAACCTCTTATGAAACAATCAGAATAACGAACAAACCTATATGTCATAGGATGTCAGTGTGCACAGTGTATACATGCACTGAACTGAGCTTCGGCTTATCTAACTGTGGGAAGCCTGGAACACTGACCTGCAAACAGCTCGAATGTTTGACTTAGTGTCTTGGATAATGTCTTGTCCTGACATAGTATAAATCAATCTGTCAACTGGTTTGATAAGGCGACCAAACTTGGACTTGACCTGTGTGACTGTACTAGGATGTTCACACTGTGTGACAGAAGCTAAAGTGTCAGTACGCTGTGTGTCACTAGCATCATCTGTCTGATTTGTGTTACCAGAAACATCAGTACAATCATCAGCGCTAACCACAAATCTAGAATCAGAGTTAATGGACTGATCTACCATTTGCTCCTCAGCCATCTGCTCGGGAACCCTCTGAGGGGCAAACGAGACTGAAGACACTACAGTGTTAGTAGCCTCTGTCCGTGAGTGGTCAGGGAATGGTAACTGGGTGACCCACTCCAGGGTTCTTCCCTTGGGATCCTTGGGCTCTGGAACAGTCAAGGGAACATCCCTCTCCCGAACAGCTCTTCCCCCATACTCCATGTCTTCAACCTCCCCTCCCTCACTCCCAGGACAGGAATCCACTCTCTCCGACTCGAACGCGGTTCCTCTACTCACTTCCCCAGGCAAGGAATCCTGTTCCACTTCCGATACGGACATGTCACTTGGCTCATTTGATGTATGAACAGCAGACAGGGATGAAACTGGGTCAGAGATCACACTCGTATCATACACCGGCAGAAAGTTCACCAACAACAATAGATTACGGTGGACTACCTTCTCTCGTCCAGTGACAGTGTCTTGTATCCTATATGTGTGAGTCTCAGAGTTCCTATCCACCACAGTGTATACAGTAGACTCCCAACGATCAGCCACCTTTCTCTTTCCTCTCTCTCTCTTGTTCGCCAACAGCACACGGTCTCCGACGTCAATGGTGGGCCCTTTTACTCGTCTGTTGTAGAGCTCTGTGTGACGGTGCTGTTCTTTTATGACATGTTCCTGGGCTATGACCATAGCTTCTCTCAGATCCTTCGTGAGAGACATCACATACTTGTCGTAGCTGACCACAGCTGGATCATTCAGGACTGTCCGGAAGAGTATATCGACAGGGAGACGAGGAGTACGCCCAAACATCAGATAGAAAGGTGCATAGCCAGTTGACTCATGCGCTGTGCTATTGTACATGAACGTCAGAGTTTGCAAACGCCTCGGCCAGTTGATTTTTGCCTCTGGTTCAAGCGCTCGGATCATGTTACCGAGAGTTCTATTGAAACGTTCCACACTACCGTTACCCATCGGGTGATACGGGGTTGTGTGCGACTTTCTGACACCGGAGACTCTGAGCAGCTCACTCACTAGTTGACTCTCGAAGCTAGCTCCCTGGTCGCTGTGGATACGTTCTGGGAACCCAAAGACGCAGAAGAACTTGTCCCATAGAACTCTCGCCACCTGTTTGGCTGACTGATCTTTGCAGGGGAATGCCTGGGCCATTCTTGTAAAATGGTCAGTAACAACTAACACATCAACTGACTTGTTCCTTGAGTCCTCCGCTGACCAGAAATCAATGCAAACCAGCTGAAGTGGCCTGGTTGATGTGATACTCTGCAAAGGCGCCCTCGCAGCAGGTTCAACAGTCTTACTGACAATACACCGCTGGCAGTTACGGACGTAGTCTCTTACGTCTCTGTCGAGGTTGAGCCAGAAGAACCTCTGTCTGGCCAAGCCAAGACTCCTGAACTGACCTTGATGGCCGGCATGGTCATGAACACCTCTCAGAACTTCAACTTTCTTAGACTCAGGAACCACATACTGGCGGCGTTTTGACTTCACGACTTGATCCCTCGAGACTCTGTAGAGTATCCCATTGCTCACAACAAGTTTCTCCCAGTGCTTCAGGTACCTCATGACTGTGACTGATTCCTTATCTCTCTCTCTCCTGGAGGGTCTCCGATGTCTCTCCACATAGTACAAGACTCGAGAGAGAGTTCTGTCTCTGAGCTGTTCATCCCGGAGTTCCTTCTCACTGTAAGCAGGAAGTGAGTCCTGACCACCTGGGACTAACTGAGGCAAATGGTGCAAGACTGCTACAGCACGCGTTCTTGCTCCGACCTCCCACAGATCGTCATATGACTGTAGAACAACAGACACTTCATCCATCTCCATAGACTGAGCGTGGACATGCAGAGGTGATGGGACACTTTGAGCGTAACTCTCTACCTGGCGTGGAGTGTCACCACTATCATTGGACGACCGGAAGGCGTCCTGTACAGAAGCACTCGACACATCCTGGACTTCGGAGAGGAGATTCTTGTAGGGCTCTTCAAGTAATCTGTGACTGACTCTCTGCTTGACGAAAGGCACACGACTCAAGGCATCAGCGACAACATTCTGTGGGCCTGGCACGTACTTGATGTCGAAGTTATAGCTCGCTAACTTAGCCACCCATCGTTGCTCGCAGCAGTCCAGCTTGGGCTTCGTCATGATATGAGTCAATGGATTATTGTCCGTCCAAACAGTGAAATCATGCCCCTTCAACCAATGGCTGAACTTGTCACAGACACTCCACTTCAAGGCTAGGAATTCCAACCGATGGGCTGGGTAATTTCTCTGAGACAGAGAGAGGGACTTGCTGGCGAATGCGATTGGCCTCGCTCGGTCTTCACCCTCTTGGATCTGCGACAGGACAGCACCGATGCCATCAAGGGACGCGTCCGTTGACAGCATGAAGGGACGGCTGAAATCAGGGTGAGCCAGGACAGCCGTCTCAACCAGCGCCGTTTTCAGCTTCTGGAAAGCCTGCTCCGTTTCGGGGGTCCAGTCAGTAACCTTCAACTTCCTGCTTTGTGACCTTTGTTTGGACTGTTTCACCTTCCCTTTTCTCTTCTGGCCCGTCAACAGAGAGAAGAGAGGCTTTGCAATAGCGGAGAAGCTAGGCACAAAGTGCTGGTAATAATTGATCATCCCCAAGAAAGATCTGATTCGTTTCTGTGAGGGGGTTACACCGTCCGCTTCCATCAGGTCAGCACTTGTCATCTTTGCGATGCTCTCAACTTTGCTGGGATCAGTCAACACACCGTTGTCATTAATTATGTGGCCGAGGAATTTGACGGATTTCCGGAGAAAAAAACACTTCTTGGGGGCCAATTTCAGGTTATGACCACGCAGTCTACTGAACACCATCTCCAAGCGTTCCAGAGCTGTCCTCTCATCAGGGGCGTACACCAATAAATCATCCAGATAAACCAGTAAGCTCAGATAGTTCTGGTCTCCGAAAATGCTAGTCATCATACGCATGAAGCTCCCAGGACTATTACAGAGGCCCTGCGGGAGGCGATTATACTCATACAAGCCCATAGGTGTTGTAAAGGCAGAGTACTTTCTGTCATCCTCGTGTAGTGGCATGTTATAAAACCCTGAGGTTAGATCCATAGTACTAAACAAGGAGTTACCTCCAAGTGCAGCTAAGCAGTCGGCCTGGTGAGGGAGAGGGTGAGCATCCTTCAGGGTCCTCTTGTTCAGCCAGCGAAAGTCTGTACAGATACGGAGATCTCCGTTCTTTTTCCATACAAGAACCAACGGAGATGCATATTCACTGGTTGACTTCCTGATTATATCTTTCTCCTCCATCTCACTCAGTACTTGGCGCAACTTCTGATACTGACTGGGGGGCACTCGTCTGAATGGGAGCCGGAATGGCCTGTGATCTGAGAGGTGAATGCGATGTATGAAGCCCTTTGCCTCTCCACAATCCAGGTGATGGCGTGAGAAGATGTCCTTGTAGCGCACAACCAGGTCAGCCATCTTGCTTCTACACTGTTCAGACACGTCACAGGAGTGTATGTCGAGCCCACTCAATCCCATGTACTTCAGTTCCTCATCAACAGTGCGGGCCGCATTTTCACTGGACGGGGTTACTTGACAGCAACTGAGTAGTGGGACCTCAGCAGGTCCGGTCTCATCCATGTCCTCGAGCGCAATGCAGGAGAAGACGTCGGCCAATTTAGCATTGCGTCTTACCAAGACGGGCCTGTCGGACGAGTTGATCAGCTTCAATGGAACCCATCCGTCTCCCCACAAAGGAGTAACAACTCTGGCCACCAGAACCCCTCTTGGAGCTGAGCGACACGATGTGGGCTCTGTCATCACAGCGCTACCAGGAGACACAATAGTGGACTTGGGTAGCTTGCCCCACATCAGGTACTCCCGACCAGGCTCAAGACACACGGCTGAGTTGCACCTGACTGTGCCTATCTTGTCAGGTATGACGTCACCTCGCCAACGGTTCAGACCAGCGAGCATCGAGAGAAACTGTTCAGATTCTGGATCGCCAGCAGGACAGGGCGTAGACACAGCCTTCCAGTAGCCATCACATTGCTTATACTGCCGGAGGATATATTTAATAACATTGGTGCCTAGTATCAACTCATCATGCTGGCCTTCAACTACCAGAGTGGGAACCATAATCCTACAGCCATACACCTCCATTTCCACGTTGAAAGCTGACTCAGGCTTGACACGGCGACCACCACAGCCAACAAGCACCACATTTGAACTGAACTGGTTATGCTCTGTAGCAACTCCAACCTCTCTAAGCTTTCCCTCTGCCGTCTTACTCATTGTACAAGCCATAGACCCACTGTCTAGCATAGCATTTAGAGTCACTGTATTACCAACTGTCACAGGTGTGTAGAAAAGGCTGTCACTACCACTAATTGTATGCGTATTCTGATAAACAATATCTTCAGAGTTATCACTTGAGCTTTTGAGAGCTATATACACTGTCTCAGCACTAGATTCGTCCTCACAATGGGAGTTTACTTGGCGACCTATATTTTCTCCCTCTGAATACAGGCCACCTAGTTTCCCTGAGGCTGAGGTGCTCGGGACGACCTGGTGGGACACTCAACTTTTGTGTGACCTGGGGCTAAACAGACAAAGCACAGCCTCTCTGACATGCAGTGTGAGATGGTAGTGTGTCTACTGTCATCACAGACTCGGCAGGCCTTCTCACGGGCGCCACCCTGGTATCTTCCGCCACGAGGAGCACTGTCACGCTGCTGCACTTTCCCCATCATCTGCTCCAGACTCTCCATAATGCGAGCAAGAATCCTGTCTTCAGATTGCTGAGTGTTCTGGGCCACAGCAGTCGCGGAGGAGGGGCACGGAAGCTGGCCTAAAGCATGGTCCTGGGAAGGAATGAGGGTAGAAGGCGGACACTGTGTGTGGTACACTGGACTATGGGCAGGAGCAGGGGGGTACTGGGTGGAACACTGCTCAGACACAGACTGAATCGAAGGCTCTGGATGAGACTGCACAGTGTGGAGGGCGGTGGCATGGCTCTTCAATGGCACAGAACTACCGGTCCTGCCAGAGGCTCTCAGCTCTCTCTGATAATTATCAATCTTCAACTGTATGTCTCGTGAGCTCCACTCCTCAATAGCCTTGCATTCCAGAATACGGGATAGTCCAGAGTCCGGGCAATGCCTGACAAACATCCGTGCTACCTCTTCACCCACGTTCTCCATCCTCCTACCTTGTCTGCGAAGGCCCTCACCAGCTACATCAGCTGCTTTGTTGATCCTCAACCAGTAGTCTACAGGGTTCTCATTGGGTCTGGGTAGAGTGGCATAGAAATCTGACAACGGGAGGCATGATGACACATCACTGAAGTACTTGAGAAGGATATCATAGATGAGATCAGGGTTCTGCTTCACATCAAGTGTCTGATCGCTTCGCAAACCAACCCTCACAACATCCTTTGCCTTACCCATCAGCCTTGCCAGTATCTCCTCAGCCTGTTCATGCATTGGACATTTCTGCTTTCTCAGATAAGCTTTAGACATGTCAATCCAGTCCTGGACTGAACACTTATCAGAACTATCACCTCGGAACATTGGTGGTTCCCTGTCTGATGTTACATTCACAGTAACGCACGGAACCTCCTGTCTAACAACATTAGGATCAGTTACAGGATCTGGAGGCGATGTGCAGTTGAGGTGTGCACTGCTCATACTACTTGAGTGAACTACACCAGCTGAAATTAACTTGGTTACAATGGACTCGCCAATCTGAGCACCTAGCTGACCCATCATGTCTGAAAGGTGATGAAGAGCTTCAGTGTCATTAACACTGGGTGTGGATGTGGGAGGAGCCTCCCCTGTAAACTGTCCGACAGCAGCACAACCTGGGTCCTGACCTGACCCTGTGCCTCTACCACTGTCAGTAAACAACTGGGAACACCCCACCTCCCTACTATTGACAGCACTGTCAATGTCGATGTCACTGTCAATGTCTATGACAGCACTGTCTGCTCTGCTCTGACATGCCCCCCATGCACCCCTCCCCATAGGCAACACTGGACTGGCAAAAATCTCATCATTAAAACCTGGCCTCTGAGCCATAGTGGTACAGACTTGCGTTGTGTAATATTACTGAATGAAAAAAATAATAATAATAATAATGTTTAAAAAAAAATATAAAGTTACAGCAGGACATAAAAACCAAAACAATCAAAGCACTTTTTAAACTGATATAATCACAGACCTCAGACTGAATGACCATTTACTATAATACTCTGACCACACTTGATCTATCACACTAAGACCTGGCATCCACGCAGCATCCACGGAGATCGGCGTTCAGCTGATCTTGAGATCGACGTGTCACGGCACCAGTGTAACGATGGTCAAACAGCCAAACTTCTTTCATTTAATTCGTTTATTTGACCTGCAGAGAAGACATATAGAACACAATTCTTCTCTGGTCTGCTTGTGAATCCATTAAGCTGGCGGCCATTTTCTCGGTCCACCGTCTATGTACATTTCACATCAGGACAGTTTGTTCACAGAAAGAACACAAACTTCCCTCAAACATTACAAATAACAATTACAAACAACATGTGGAGCGACATACCTGCAGAGAAGACATATAGAACACAATTCTTCTCTGGTCTGCTTGTGAATCTGCACGTTCAAAACAACATACAATAAATGTTCTGTTTCACATCATCACAATACATCACAATACAAACAGCACAGTACTACACCAACATTTTCACCCTACATTACAAGATTCTCCATACAAACAACAAAACACGAGGAGCGTTTTACATGCGCACATACCCATTAAGCTGGCGGCCATTTTCTGACGCACCACCGCAAGTACGGCAACAAGAGAAGGACAAACGAACGTGCAGACCTGCAGTACACCCAAACTCCAAAGGGGGGCTCCAACAACAACCAGGGCTGCTCAAAGCACGGCGAAACTCATCTACATTCACCACAGCTAAACATACATTCCCAACTCTGTTACACCAGCCGCTAGTTGGGTAATGCCAGACACACTACTCTGTGATGTTGATCATTTCTTCACCAACTAAGGAGTTGGACAAACATGCCTAGTTACCAGCACTTTAGGTAATTATCATTGTCATGTAGGCTATTAGCTATGTTATTTCATGAACATGGTATGGTAGTATTTTATGAATATGGAGTGCCAGTAGCTGTGGGCAAATTATTTTTAACGTACTATCTTCCTTCTGTTGCAGCTTTGCACACTGCACTTTTCTGGACTTTTATTTCTGCACCTGTTGTATTTTGTATTGCACCATGTTTTTGTTTTTTGGTATTTTTATTTGTTGTTTTCTTTTACTAGTGTTTTATCTGTTAAGCACTTTGGGCGGCTGTCGTTGTAAATGTGCTATATAAATAAAGATGACTTGACTTGACAACACATTATTATCATTATTTTTCATTCAGTTGCTGCAGTCTCTTTAGTCACGGCATTGCTCTGGAAACGCAATACAGTGCAGTGTCAGGAGCCAGAGAATTAAGCTGGCTAATTAGCCTAGGTAATAATATGAGCATCATAAACAGCCTAACTCAATAGAATTGAGTGCCCATTGAAGTACCCCACACTCTCTGGCAATATTTTGTTGAATAAGAAGAACAGTTCGGGCATAGATACAGCATGTTACTATCTGACCCAGGGACTAACACTGACAGATATTGACAGCTGACAGAGGGGGAGTGGTTGGGGTGGGGTTAACCAGCTATGTTAACGCCCATTTCCTGTTTGGGCAGAAGTGTGAAAAACTCTAGATCTTTAAAAGGCTTTTCTCAGGATTGTGTTTTCAGGGGGTACCAACATTCAAATATGCGTGTCGTCTTCAATTCCTTTCCAATGTCAATGTATGACACATCATTTGAAAGCTTAAAATATGTAGTTTCGGAATATGTAAAACACTGAAATATGACATTGGCAACTGGTTGGTCAAAACACTGGCTGGTGTCACATTTGTGTGCGTGTGTGTGCGTGCCTGTGTGCCTACTTGTGTGTGTGTGTGTGTTATCATCCTACACTTTGTAAAAAAAGAACACACAACATCAAAATTAAAATTTTCTAAAAACTTTATTCAACGTCTCTTTCGGTCTCTCTAAGTACCAATCAAGCAACATTTAGTACCAGGAATCCATGATGCGCCTCATGGACATGAACCTCATGTTGTTGTTGCCCTGGTACATATCCCTGAAGTTCCTGTACTCGCCGGGCCTCATGTACCACTGCCTGCCCCTGTAGTTGGCCTGGTCATACATGAGCCAGTGGCCGTCCATCACGTTGCAGGACATGAAGTTGTTCATGCGGTAACGCTCCTGGAAGTTGTCACAGTCGTCCATCATCTCGTGCATCTGACCTCCGAAGCTCTCCCTCTCATACATCCTCATCCTGTAGTTGCCCCTGTGCTGTAATTGGATCAGGAAGACATGGGTTTAATGAGGAGGATCGACAGATAGATAGATAGATAGATAGATAGTTGTGTGGACCTACCATGGGGATGTAACGGCAGGACTGCATGTTCCAGTTGAACATGTTCTGGTAGTCGGAGTACTCTCCCCTCTTGAAGAACCACTGGTTGCCCATGTAGTTGTTGCGCTCATAGACCATCCAGCAGCCGTTGTGCACCCTGCAGGACTGGCTGCGGCTCATGTAGGAGGACATGTCGTTACAGTCGCCGGAACAATCGTAGGAGCGGCCGCCGAAGTTCCTCTCCTCGTAGAAGGTGATCTTGCCCATCATGTGCATGTCGGAAGTCATGTTGATAGCGGTGGTTAGCTGCTAATGCTAGCTGCTGTTGCTGGTCCTAGAGGTGGTGGTGAGTGACTGACTTGCTACCTGTTGGGAAGCCCTCCATTTTATACCTGTGGGCCTGGGGCCTCTGCCATTGTTTGGAGAGAATGAGAGACCCTGTGTCAGCGACATGCTATAGAAGGCTATTGAGCGGGGTCCCCCCCTCTGCTCTGTTACTTCTCAAAGAAGTTTAACACGTCAGTCACGCTACTGTACCATAGAGCAGGAGACTCTGGCTCTGTTGCTCACGCTTCAGTTCTTTGAAGTTTACGTAGGATCTGGTGTGATCTTATATACTGACCATAATCCTTTGGTTTTCCTTCACAGAATGTGTAACCACAATCAATGCCTGATGCGTTGGTCGCTGATGGTCCAAGATTTTAATTTGGAGACCCGACACAGGAAAGTGACACACTCAACTCTTCCCGTCTTCCCCCCTCCCCTGACTCACAGGTGGCAACACGTGTCTCTGCGTGTCTAGCAGACATTTCTTCCTGGATGTCAGCCCACCACCTCAATCACAAGCACTCAAGCACATTAAAAGGAAAGCCTCGTTCAGGCAACTCTCGATTGGGATTCAACCCTCAAGTGATTCCTCGAATTAGAATCAGCCTTGTGTCGTCAATGTTCACGCAAGTCCGGTTTGGTACGTCTCGATTTCGGCGTGCGCACGAGTTATAAGTAAACGGACTGGACTTATATATAGCGCCTTTATTCAAAGCGCTTTACAACGGCCTCTCATTCACCCATTCACACACACATTCACACACCAATGGCGGCAAGCTACCATGCAAGTCGCCGGCCCGCTCACTGGGAGCAATTTGGGGTTCAGTGTCTTGCCCAAGAACACTTCGACATGTGGCCAGCCGGGGCTCGAACAGCCGATTTGCCAACCTTGCGATCATTAGACGGCGGCTCTACCTCCTGAGACACAGTCGCCGAGAAGAGCCGAAGAGCCGATTGTCGAAAAGAAGATACTTGACGGGAAAATGACAGCGCAGCGCTCTGCTTATTGAGCTTCATGAAGTCAAAAAAGTAAAATAGTGCCACAATTAAGAAAGCGAGGGAAATGGTTTGCCAAGACATTGCTGACAGATTAAATGCGTCATCACCACCATTTTAGTTAATAAATCATTGCACTTTAGTTATATTTGTTGTGGTTCATTATTAGTTCCCCCCCACAGTAAGCCGGGGTACATACAGGGTACATACACAGTAAGCTGGGGTACATACATGGTACATACACAGTAAGCTGGGTACATACAGGGTACATACACAGTAAGCTGGGGTACATACAGGGTACATACAGGGTACATACAGGGTACATACACAGTAAGCTGGGGTACATACACCTTCATGTTCGGCTCCCCCTACGTAGTGCCATAACAGCTGGGAGTCGTATCATGGGAGTCGTATCAGTAATTATACACAACTACAACTATAACTACCTAATGTAAATGTTAATGTAAATGTACCTAATAATACAATACTACAAGAAATATGAAGCACCATTTTTTTTAAATATCTATTGTGGGGAAAACCTCATTGTTCCGTCTTGCCAGCTAGATGTGGTGGCTGGTCCCAACTTTCAAGATACAAGATACAGTTTATTTTTCAATCCTGTCAGATACCTTCGCTGGGTGGGGGCTCCATTGAGGATACATATGTGACGATCTAGCGTGTTTCGAGTCACCTCTCGCAAAACAGAAATACGTCAAATCAGTCTTCAAACTATTTCTGACCTAAAACTCAGATTTTCGTTTTTTTTAGCTAACATTCAACTTGAAGATGTGAAGTACCCACTCGTTATTTTTCCGAACAGTTTTACGTTAATTAAATAAGTATTATCTATCAACAAAATTAGCTTGTTTTTTGTTGCTTTTTCCGATGCGCTTGAGGGGGTGGGCTGAATAAACATGTAGCTTCCATTTTGGTATGATTGGCTGTTGAGCTCGACTGAGGTAGCCAATAGCTGAGCGAGGGGGTGGGATAAAAACAGTGTTTTCGTTTCTGTGTTTACTTTCTTCTGAAATGGACTCCCAAACGCTTGCTGAGGCAATCAACAGAATTTCAGCTGCTGGTTTGAAGATCGACAATGGAGAATTTATGACTTCGTACATCGATGAATTCATGCATGGACATAGCTCAGCTTCGGAGTCGGAAGACAGTGAAAACGAGGACACGACTTCTGATCCAAACACTGATCCCAACAACGAATGGTCTGACGAGGTTGAGAATAATCAGCTAGAGACAGAATTGGACTTCATAAGAAGATTTGATTGCAATTGCCAGCGGAGACGGAAAGATACCTCTCAACCCGTCCTGGGACGGGTGCTGAGAGACTGCGCCGACCAGCTGGCGGGGTTTTCACCAACATCTTTAACCAGTCCCTGTCCCAGGCCACCGTCCCACCCTGCCTGAAAACCTCAACTATCATCCCAGTCCCGAAGAAAAGCACGGTGAGCTGCCTAAACGACTACCGCCCGGTGGCACACACACCAATCATCATGAAGTGCTTCGAGAAACTAGTCCGGGCCCACATACTCACACGCCTCCCGCCCAACCTGGATCCATACCAGTTCGCCTACAGAGCCCACAGGTCCACAGAGGACGCCATAGCGACGACTCTCCACGCCACTCTATCCCACCTGGAGAGGGGAAACAGCTACGCGAGACTGCTCTTCGTGGACTTCAGCTCCGCCTTTAACACCATCCTTCCAGACAGGCTAGTGACCAAACTACTAGACCTGGGTCTATCACACTCTATATGTGCGTGGATCAAGGACTTCCTGACCGACCGCCCCCAGAGGGTGCGGGTGGGCCCCCACACCTCCACAGCCCTCAGCCTCAGCACTGGGTCACCCCAGGGCTGCGTGCTAAGCCCCATCCTCTACAACCTCTACACCCACGACTTCACCCCCATCCACCCCAGCAACTACATCGTAAAGTTTGCAGACGACACCACCGTGGTGGGATGTATCTCGGGGGGGGACGAGGCGGCGTACAGGGATGAGGTAGAGCAATTGAGCAAGCTGTGCAAGGTAAACAACCTGCTGCTAAACAAGTCAAAGACCCAGGAATTCATCGTAGACTACAGGAGGAAAAAGTCAGAGATCCTGCCCCTGCTCATCGACGGAGAGAGCGTGGAGATGGTCTCAAACCTCCGTTTCCTGGGACACATCATGCGGGATGACCTGGCCTGGAAGGACAACACTAAAGGCACCATCAAGAGGGCACAACAGCGGCTATACACCCTGAGATGCCTCAAGAAACAACACAGCAAGCAGGAGATGCTGGTGGCCTTCTACCACGGCGCAGTGGAGAGCATCCTCACCTTCGGCATCTCCAACTGGTACCACAGCTGCACGGCAGCGGAGAGAAGCGATCTACAGAGAGTCGTGAGAACAGCACAGGGGATCACCGGCGCCACCCTTCCCTCTCTGGAGGAGCTGTACAAAACACGCTGTCTCAGGAGGGCCTCCAAGATCTCCAAGGACCCGACCCACCCTGGGCACGAACACTTTGTCAAGCTGCCCTCGAACAGGAGGTACAGGACCCCGGCCGCTAGGACAAACAGACTGAAGGACAGCTTCTACCACAGGGCCGTCAAGGCCCTGAACACAGAAAAGGCCTAAGTTCTGGGCCCAGGACAAGTCCGGACGGATTGTATGGCAGCTAGTGCTGAGGCACAAACATGTACATTTTCAAGCCTGCAAACTGTGACACTTTAAAAAAATGTCAAAAAATACTCAAGCCTGCAAACTGTGACACTTTAAAAAAATGTGAAAAAATACTTTCTTGTGAAATATGACAACCCTATTTGACTATCTGTGCAGTATAGTACAGTGGATTGTGTACATAGCCTCTATTGATGTAAACCAGCTCCTTACCTTCTTGTGATTTTATGCATCTATGCTTTTTCCAAAATGTGTTTCTTTTTCCTTTCTTAAACACCAGGGGAGCCTCCCCTCCTAAATTTCGTTGTTTGGTACCTGTACTGTAACAATGACAAATAAAGTCTATCTATCTATCTAACCCAAAATATCTTGCAGTACAAGATTGTCTCCAGAATTCATTCGTGATACTCGGTTAGATTGTGCGTCGTTATCAAAAGAAAAACGAGACATGCTTGTTATTGGAACGTTGCTGAACACAATGAATCGTTCAGGAATGACTGAAGGATTAAAGAAGGTCCCTAGGAAACGAAAATTTACTAGGACCACATACGGATTTAAGGGATCACCGTATGCCGCTACTCGGGTGAGTTTGTGCTTTAAAACTGTTTGTTTGTATTGGGTTAGCCGTGTTAGCATTCACTAGCTAGCATTAGCTATGTTCTGAATCATCGATACTGTGTACAGTTAGTTGAGTGTTTCTATTGTTCCCGGTTGGGTTGGGCTAGCCGCATTAGCTAGCTAGCATTTTCTGTATGTAATGCTGTTCTTCTGTTGTGTTGTATGTATGCTGTTCTTAAGTTGTGTTGATACATCTAGCTAACTAACTGTTTGATTTTTTTCTGTTTAGGATCAGCAACAAACTCCTCAATTCCATTTCCCAATCCTACAAGGAAAATGGGGTACTACCACGCGAGAGGAAGAAGTGTCCACGAACAAACAAAAACTTTCTCCAGACAAAGGACATCAAAAGAGTCGTAAAGTTTATCCGAAACTACGCCGAAGATCACGCCATTGTTCTACCTGGCCGTCATCCTGGGCACAGAAACTACAGTGCAAAGCTACTCCCATCTAATGTCTGCAAAGCCTCAGTCTATCGTCTCTACAGTGATGCTCTGCAAAAACGTGGTATGTAAACATTATGTGTTAAACTCGTGTTCAGTAGAATTGTAATAAGTTAGACATGTTAAATGTTTTTTGTACTGAGAAACTGTATGTTGTGTGGGTAAATATGTACAGCTGTCATACTCATAACATAATTTCTTTCTTTGCAGAGCAACGTGTTGTTAGTGTGGACAGCTTCCGAAACCTGTGGAGGGACTTGCTCCCTGACATAACAAGCACGAAACCACGGACAGATCTGTGCTGGGAGTGCCAGCGGAACAACTACCAAGTGTTCCGAAGTGCCAATCTGCCGGATGTGGTGAAATCAGCCAAGCTGAAGAAGCAGGAGCAGCATCTAGACCGTGTTGAAAAGGAGCGTTCTCTGTACCAGCGCATGAATGCTGCCTGTGCGAAGATCTGCGAGGACTTGCAGCTCTCTCTTGGCCCCTCCACACCAGCAAGCCGAGAAATCACGATGCACTACAGTTTTGACTTTGCACAACAGGTGAGAATTAGTTCATCCTATCACTGTTGATTTGGTTGATTGTATTTGGTTTACCCAAACACAATTCTCTGTGATGTTGGTTTTCACTGCATCTAATCTTTTTCTTCTCTTCCTCTTTTGTCTCTCTTTCTTAGGTCCACTACCCCTCTGACCCTCATCAACCAGGGCCCATGTACTTTCTGACTCCACGCAAGTGCGGCCTCTTTGGTGTCTCCTGCGAAGGGATGCCTAAGCAGGTGAACTACCTCATCGATGAAGGGATGGCATCGAGTAAGGGCAGCAACGCAGTCATCAATTACCTGCATCATTTCTTCGAGAACTATGGAGTTGGAGAAACATACGTGGACCTGAACTGTGACAACTGCAGTGGCCAAAACAAGAACAACTTCATGCTGTGGTACTGTGCCTGGCGGACCATGCATGGCCTTCACAAGACACTGGCCCTCCACTTCCTGATTGCAGGCCACACCAAGTTTGGCCCCGACTGGTGCTTTGGCCTTGTCAAGCAGTACTTCAGGAAGACCAGATTGGACACTTTGGATGACATTGCTAGAGTCGTGAGGGCCAGCTCTCCGGTGAAACATGTCAACATCCCCCAGCTTGTAGGCCTGGAGAATGGCACCGTGCTTGTTCAATGCTACGACTGGCAAAAGCATCTTGGTGGCTACTTCCGAAAGCTCCCACACATTAAGAGTTACCAACACTTCAGGTAATTCATTGTCATGTATTACCTATTTCATTTTATGAACATGGTATGGCGGTAATATTATTTCATTTATTATTATATTATATTTAATTTAATGTATTGTCTTCTGTCTGTTGCAGCTTTGATGCTCGGAGACCTGGCGTGGTTATGGCAACGACGCAGAACCAGTCGAGTTTCAGCTACTGAAACGCACTGATGTCAAGCCCCCCAGAGGTGATCTTCCTGTGCAAGCTCCACCCGGACTTGACGTGGACAGACAGAAGTATCTCTTTGACAAGATCAGAGAATTCTGTTCTGATGAGGCAAAAGACACCACATGCCCGTGCCCACCAGACTCCACAGCGCCTCAGAACAAGGCACCTCAGAAAAAGGCACCTCGGAACAAGACTGTCCGTTTGTAGCGGCAGGAGAAACACGCTGGAGGAATGCAGAAATTGCACACTACCTGACTACTTGAGAAATACCTAAACACTTTCATTTTCATCTTGTTGAACTTTGCACAGCATGTTACTGTTTACACTTTATTACTTACATGTGACACTTTATACACTTTATGTTACACTTTATTACTTATCATTACTTATTTACTTGTGTTTGCACAGCATGTTACACTATTGGTTGCACTTTAATTCTGCTGTAGTGCGACTACCATCACTTATCACTTTATTACTTATCTTTACTTATTATTGTGATGGGATTGTTGTGATTATGTACCTTGCTGCAAAGCTAATGTTGAAGAACCACAGCCAAAGATTTGTATTGTTGTGTACTGTAAAATAAATTCTGATTCTGATTCAAGACTTTTTAGTTTCATTAAAAGAATAATAGTTACAACAACCATAAAGCCTCCATAATGATAAGCTGGCTAATTAGCTTAGGTAATACCTTGCTAGGTAATAATGTTAGCTATAGCTATCTGACCCAGTGACTAACACTGACAGATATTGACAGATGACAGCGGTGGTTGGGGGTGGGGTTAACCAGACATTGTTACCGCCCATTACCTGGCTGTGTCAAGGTGTGAGAAAGAACAAAATCTTTGAAGGGCATTTTCTCTGCTTCGTGATTTCAGGTGTAGCAACTTTCAAATACTCATGTTGTCTTCAATTTGTTTCCGATTTCAATGTATGACGCATTATTTGAAAGCTTACAATCTGTAGTTTAAGCACATGTAAAAAACAGAAAAATGATTTTGCCTACAGGTAGCTCTTTTCACTGTCAGTTGTCACATATACAAACACATATAACAACAAAGTATAAGAGGCAAAATAAATAAATAAATAAACAAAATTAGATTAAAATTATATATGTTTAAGGAAAGAAAAATATCCACAGGCAAAATATAAATTTATCAGCATACTGCACAGGAGATTTAGGGACATTCATCGTAAAAACTCACCACATGGAATGTTGTTCCTGTTATGTGTAAACTGCTGTGCCTGTCATAACTTCATGTGTTGTTCTTTTATATTCGTCATCATTAATGATCTGTTTAGTCACATCAGAATTCTCATGAGATCATGTCTTATTATGCCAAGTGAGAGAGAGAAAGATTGAGAATGAATGAGAGGAGGAAGAGACAAAGAGAAAGAGGGAGAGATGAGAGAGAGTGAGCAGAGGAGTGACAGTACTGTCAATACCAAAGTGTGTGTGTGTGTGTGTGTGTGTGTGTGTGTGTGTGTGTGTTTATCCAACCCTTTGTAAATAAATAAAAAAACACAACTTCAAAATTAAAATTTTCTAAAAACTTTATTCAACCGATTCTCTTTTGGTCTTTCTAACTACCAATCAAGCAACATCTAGTACCAGGAATCCATGATGCGCCTCATGGACATGAACCTCATGTTGTTGTTGCCCTGGTACATATCCCTGAAGTTCCTGTACTCGCCGGGCCTCATGTACCACTGCCTGCCCCTGTAGTTGGCCTGGTCATACATGAGCCAGTGGCCGTCCATCACGTTGCAGGACATGAAGTTGTTCATGCGGTAACGCTCCTGGAAGTTGTCACAGTCGTCCATCATCTCGTGCATCTGACCTCCAAAGCTCTCCCTCTCATACATCCTCATCCTGTAGTTGCCCCTGTGCTGTAATTGGATCAGGAAGACATGGGTTTAATGAGGAGGATCGACAGATAGATAGATAGATAGTTAGTTAGTTGTGTGGACCTACCATGGGGATGTAGCGGCAGGAACTCATGTTCCAGTTGAACATGCTCTGGTAGTCAGAGTACTCTCCCCTCTTGAAGAACCACTGGTTGCCCATGTAGTTGTTGCGCTCATAGGCCATCCAGCAACCGTTGTGCACCCTGCAGGACTGGCAGCGGCTCATGTAGGAGGACATGTCGGAACAGTCGCTCATACAGTCGTAGGAGCGGCCTCCGAAGTTCCTGTCCTCGTAGAAGGTGATCTTGCCCATCATGTTCATGTCAGAAGTCATGTTGGTAGCGGTGGTTAGCTGCTAATGCTAGCTGCTGTTGCTGGTCCTAGAGGTGGTGGTGAGTGACTGACTTGCTACCTGTTGGGAAGCCCTCCATTTTATACCTGTGATCCTGGGACCTCTGCCATTCTTTGGAGTGAATGAGAGGCCCTGTGTCAGCGACATGCTATAGAAGGCTGTAGAGGGGGTCCCCTACTCTGGTCTGCTACTTCTCAAAGAAGTTTAACAAAAGGAGACGCTGGCTCTGTTGCTCGCTCTTCAGCTCTTTGAAATGTACAGTGGAGTGCAAAAATGTGGGCACCACTGGTTTAAATGTCTGTTATAATTAATCTCCAAGTGATTGAAAGCAAACCTGAACACTAAATGCTACAAAGTTAAAAATTCCATCTTTCTGCAAATTTTAAAGCAAGGTTTCTTTTTATTTTCATTTTTCAGAGTTTTCGATTATTCTTTGTTACCTTTTAAGGAAATGATTACTAAGGCCCAGACCAAGGTGATTTACTTGTTAGGGCTCCAATGAGTCAGGTGAATATAATTCCATGGTTGAACTATATATATTCTTAAGTAACTCCATGCCTTCTAAAGTATCTGATTGTGGTGGCTGTTGTGTCTGGTGTTAAAAACCATGGGTTCCTCTAAACAGTTGTCCAAGGATGTCAGAATCAAGATAGTTCACTTCCACCATCAAGGAGAAGGCTACAAAAAACTCTTGCAACGTTTCAAACTACCCATTTCCACTGTCAGAAACATCATTGGAAAATAGAAAATAAATGGAACAGTTGAAGTCAAGGCAAGATCTAGAAGACCAAGAAACATTTCTGAAAGAATGGCCCGAGATCTGGTTAGCAAGAAGAAGAACCCACACATCACTGCAAAAGAGTTGGACTACAAAAAAGAGTAGCAGACACCGGTCTAGTTGTTCACAGGAACACAATACAGCGTACCTTAAACAACAAAGACCTACATGGCAGAGTTGCCAGAAAGAAGCCTTTCCTACGACCTCAATACAAAATTAAGCGTCTGAAGTATGCGAAAGAAAACCTTGATACATCTGAAGCCTATTGGAACAATGTGCTTTGGACTGACGAAACCAAAATTGAACTTTTTGGCCACAACCAAAGAAGGTATGTTTGGAGAAAAAAGGGTGAAGCATTTGTAGAGAAGAACACCTTGCCAACTGTTAAGCATGGAGGTGGATCCATTATGCTTTGGAGTTGTGTAGCAGCTGGGGGCACAGGCAATATTGTGCGCGTGGAAGGAAGAATGGATTCCACCAAATATCAAGACATTCTAGAGGCTAATGTTCGAAGGTTAGTCCAGAAATTGAAGTTGAAGAGAGGTTGGGTATTCCAGCAAGACAATGACCCGAAGCATACCTCAAAATCAACCATGAAGTTCCTCCAGGAAGGACGGATAAAGGTTTTGGAATGGCCATCACAGTCCCCAGACTTGAATATTATTGAAAATCTGTGGAGATCTCAAACATGCAGTGCATGCAAGAAGGCCGAAGAATATTTCTGAGCTAAAGGTGTTCTGCCAGGAAGAATGGGAAAAAATTCCCAAAGCAAGAATCGAAAGAGTCTGGCTACAGGAAGCATTTGCAAGCTGTTATAGTTGCCTGAGGAGGAGTTACAAAGTACTAACTGACAGGGTTCCCAACCTTGGGAAAAAGGCCTTTTTCCTTGTTTTATTATTCTGTAAAAAGTTTTAAAAAAAGAATGATAATATTGCTAAAATGTGATGAAATGTGTCATGTTTAACTTTGTACCATTTAGAGGTTAGGTTTTCTTCTTTTCACTTAGATATTAATGGTAAAATATATTTTGACTAGGGGTGCCCATTTTTTTGCACCCCACTGTACATAGGATATAGTGTTATGCTTATGATCTTATATACTGACCATAATCATTTGGTTTTCCGTCACAGAATGTGTAACCACAATCAAAGCCAGATGCATTGGTAGCTGATGGTCCAAGGTTTTAATTGGGAAAGTGACACACTCGACTCATCCTGTCTTCACCCCCTTCTGACTCACAGGTGGCAAGACGTGTTTCTGCGTGTCTTGCAGACATTTCTGCTTGGATGTCAGCCCACCACCTCAATCTCAACCTTAACAAGACTAAGTTACTCTTCCTCCCTGGAAACGCCTCTGACCTCTCCAAGAATTCTCAATCACAGTAGAGAACGCAATGGTGACCTCCTCCCATACAGATAAGAACCTTGGGGTGATCCTCGATCCACTTTTCCACATCACAGCGACAGCATGCTATTGCAGATTATTCCCCTAAAACATCAGAAGGATACGTCCATTCCTCACCAGAAAAGCTGGTCAACTCTTGGTCCAGTCACTGGTCATCTCCCACCTTCACTACAACAACCTATTCCTGGCCGGGCTCCCCGCCTCCGCCATCAGACCTCTGCATCTTATCCAGAATGCTGCCACCTGTCTGGTGTCCAACCTTCCCAAATCCTCCCTTGTTACCCTTCTCCTTCACCTTTCACTGGCTCCCAGCAGCAGGTCGCAGCAGATTCAAGACCCTGGTGATCGCCTAAAAAGGTGTCAAAGTGAGCTGCCCCTTCCTACATGCAAGCAATGGTTAGCCCCCAAACACCTGCCCCTTCACTCCGCTCTTGAACCTAACTGGCACCACCGCCTCTAAGGGGATGCAACAGTCACACTCTCCCAGTCAGGTCTTCGCTGGTGGAATGAGCTTCACACTGCTGTCAGGACAGGAGAGTCACTCCCTATCTTCCGCTGTAGACTGGAGACCTCCATCTCTTCAGGCTACACCTTAACTGTCCCTGCTGATCCTCCATCTCTCCATCCTCTCTAGTCCCCTGTACAGATTCTGTACTGTAAATAATAATGATGAATTAATATTATCATTATTCCTTCTTCTAGTATTGCCTCTGGCCCTAGACAGCATTTCTTGCGATGACTGATGGATAAATGACTCACTTACTTAGATACATGTATTTGTTTTAAGTGGCTTTGGATAAAGGCGTTTGCTAAATGCCAAAAATATAAAATGTAATGTAAATGGGATGCTTGTTCCACATTTTCAGAACCTTTCCTGTGTTGGATCTCCAAATTAAAACCTTGGACCATTAAAGACCAACGCATCAGGCGTCGGTTAAGGTTACACATTCTGCGAAGGAACACCAAATGATTATGGTCAGTATAAACGATCACAGGCGTTAAACCAGATCCTACCTAAACTTAAAAAACTGAAGCGTTATGGTAAAGTAGCATGACTGACTGTTGTTAAACTTCTTTGAGAAGCAGAGATCGGAGGGGGGACCCCCCTCTATAGACTTCTATAGCATGTCGCTGACTCAGGGCCTCTCTCTCCAAACAACGGCAGAGGCCCCTGGTCCCACAGGTATAAAATGGAGGGCTTCCCGACATGTCGCAAGTCAGTCACTCACGACCACCTCTAGGACCAGCAACAGCACCTAGCATCAGCAGCTAACCACCTAGCTAAGCGCTATCACCATGATGGGCAAGATCATCTTCTACGAGGACAGGAACTTCGGAGGTCGTTCCTACGAATGTATGAACGACTGCCCCGACATGTCCTCCTACATGAGCCGCTGCCAGTCCTGCAGGGTTGAGAGCGGCTGCTGGATGTTCTACGAGCGCAACAACTACATGGGAAACCAGTGGTTCTTCAAGAGGGGCGAGTACTCCGACTACCAGAACATGTTCAACTGGAACATGCAGTCCTGTCGCCATATCCCCATGGTAGGTCCACACGAATAGCTGTCTGTCTGTCTGTCATAGTGTCTAAGTGTCCTGCCACATAATCCCCATGGTTGGTCCACACAACCATCTACTGTATCTATCTATCTATTTATCTGTCTTTCTATCTATCTGTTGATCCTCCCATTAAACCCATGTTTTCCTGATCCCATTACAGCACAGGGGCAACTACAGG
>NC_137680.1:24855057-24980057 GCF_963989245.1 Nansenia antarctica
GGGCAACTACAGGATGAGGATCTATGAGAAGGAGAGCTTCGGAGGTCAGATGCACGAGATGATGGACGACTGTAACAACATCATGGACCGTTACCGCATGAACAACTGCATGTCCTGCAACGTGATGGAGGGCAACTGGCTCATGTACGAGCAGCCCAACTTCATGGGCAGGATGTGGTACATGAGGCCCGGCGAGTACAGGAACTTCAGGGATATGCACATGGGCAACACCAACATGAGGTTCATGTCCATGAGGCGCATGAATGATTCCTGGTACTAGATGTTGCTTGATTGGTAGTTCGAGAGATCGAAAGAGAATAAAATCTTTGGAAAATATTAACTGTGAAGTCGTGGATTTTTAAATTTATCATACAAACACTTACGTAGTCATGCAGGCACGCACACACACACACACACACACACACACACACACACACACACACATAGACAAACACACACACACACACATAGGCACACATACACACACACACGCAGGCACACAAAAATTAGGCTGCATCCTGCCTTTCGTTCCTGTCTGGCCACAGGACCTCATCGACATCACAGGCAATGTTCTCCATGGCCAAGCATCAGGGAAGGTTTCAGCGTTGGATGATGAATCCAGCCCTGACATGTTTCAGCAGCTACAGTATGTCACCACATGCTTCCTCCACTTCTTGTAGAAGGGTTATACCCTCATGGTAGGGTTGAGTAATGGGTAGAGAAATGGAGAACACGATGGCAGATAAAGAACAGAAAAATCTGGGTGATCGTTAAACCATCATTGTGGTGGTTTGAGTTCAGCATTCTGAATGGTAGCGTTTTACATGTGAACACAAGACATTTTATCATTGAAGATTGTACCAATTTTAGAGAATTGTTTATAGTGTTTTGCAAAAACTGTGGTTTCGAACTGCAAAATGAGTGAAAAGCAATAAATGTGTTTGTATTTGTGTAGAATTGGTGTAAGATAAGGTATATCAGTTTCAGTGTGTAAGCAATTGAGAAACACTCTAAATCCATGGTGGAGGTTTATGTTTGGTCTATTTCAGCTTTATTGACATGGCTGCATTTCTTCACTTGATGGTAATAGAGGAAAGAGTTTCTTACGGGGACAAATTTCAGACAGTTTAAACCTAATCGAATTTTTTAAAGTTTTCCCAGCGGTATTCAATGGGGAAGTGTGTCCAAACTTTTGACTGATATCGTACATTTACAAAAGAGTCCGTAATATACCTCAATGGGAGGTACTTAACTGGTTTAGTAATTCCCATTTCTATGGGGCTGGTGTGGCGCAGGAGGTAGAGCCGGCCTCTAATGATTGCAAAGTTGACAGATCGGTGGTTCGAGCCCCGGCTGGCCACATGTTGAAGTGTCCTTGGGCAAGTCACTGAACCCCAAATTCCGCCCAGTGAGCGGGCCAGCGCCTTGCATGGTAGCTTGCCGCCATTGGTGTGTGAATGGGTGAATGGGTGAATGAGAGGCCGCTGTAAAGCGCTTTGGATAATGGCGCAATATAAGTGTAGTCCAGTTACCATTTCCCATTAAATTCCATTACTAACCCAGTTGGTGAGAATGGGGAACTTTTTCATAATCGAAAGGGCTATGGCTCAATTAACACTAGAACAGCCATGCCTTTTTCCCCCTACTATAAGAGCCGCCTTGTGGGTCAAATGACCATAGTCTTTACAATGGTAAGCTGCTATTTACACACAACAACCATTAGTTGGCCGCCTTATAAATTAGCCGGCCTCCTACACAGAAAAACTGCAAAATAGCTTTATACTAGCTTATCCTGATGTGAATAACATAACAATATGAACATGTAAGGATACTGGGTGGTAGAACGCACAGATCTAGGAAAAGACATGAAAGGAGGGTCCTGAAATTTGATCGAGTGCAAAGATATAAAAACATGTTTACTCACAGGGTCAAATAACCCCACCCATGGCTGTTCTAGTGTTGATGTCCACGTTGTGTGTGATGACCAGGCCCAGATCGGAACATCTGATCCTACGTAAACTTCAAAGAACTGAAGCGTGAGCAACAGAGCCAGAGTCTCCTGCTCTATGGTTGAGTAGCGTGACTGACTTGTTAAACTTCTTTGAGAAGTAACAGTTTGGAGCAGGACACAACCCTCAATAGCCTTCTATGGCTTCTCGCTGACTCAGGGCCTCTTTCTCTCTCTCCAAACAATGGCAGAGGCCCCTTGTCCCAAGGGTATAAAATGGAAGGCTTCCAAACAGGTAGCAAGTCAGTCACTCACCACCACTTCTAAGACCAGCAACAGCAGCTAGCATTATCAGCTAACCATCGCTATCAACATGACTTCCGACATGAACGTGATGGGCAAGATCACCTTCTACGAGGACAGGAACTTCGGCGGTCGCTCTTACGACTGTATGAATGACTGTCCCGACATGTCCTCCTACATGAGCCGCTGCCAATCCTGCAGGGTGCATAACGGCTGCTGGATGTTCTACGAGCGCAACAACTACATGGGCAACCAGTGGTTCTTCAGGAGGGGCGAGTACTCCGACTACAACAACATGTTCAACTGGAACATGAGTTCCTGCCGTTACATCCCCATGGTAGGTCCACACGACCATCTATCTATCTATCTCTCTCTCTCTCTCTCTCTCTCTCTCTCTCTATCTATCTATCTATCTATCTATCATCCCATTAAACCCTGTGTTTTCCTGGTCCCATTACAGCACAGGGGCAACTACAGGATGAGGGTCTATGAGAGGGAGAGCTTCGGAGGTCAGATGCACGAGATGATGGACGACTGTGACTCCGTCATGGTCCGTTACCGCATGAACAACTGCATGTCCTGCAACGTGATGGAGGGCAACTGGCTCATGTACGAGAAGCCCAACTACAGGGGCAGGATGTGGTACATGAGGCCCGGCGAGTACAGGAACTTCAGGGATATGTACGTGGGCAACAACAACATGAGGTTCATGTCCATGAGGCGCATGAATGATTCCTGGTACTAGATGTTGCTTGATTGGTAGTTTGAGAGATCGAAAGTTAATAAATGCTTTGTAAAATATTAACTGTGAAGTCTTGGATTTTTTTGTTATCATACAAACACTTACGTAGTCATGCAGGCACACACACACACACACATTCACGCACACACACACGCACACATAGGCACACACACACACATAGGCACACATACACACATGCAGGCACACATACACACACACGCAGGCACACAAACATTAGGCTGCATCATGCCTTTCGTTCCTGTCTGGCCACAGGCTCTCATCGACATCACAGGCAATGTTCTCCATGGCCAAGCAGCAGGGAAGGTTTCAGCGTTGGATGATGAATCCAGCCCTGATATGTTTCAGCAGCTATGTCACCACATGCTTCCTCCACTGCTTGTAGGAGGGTTATACCCTCATGGTAGGGTTGAGTAATGGGTTGAGAAATGGAGAACATGGTGGCAGATAAAGAACAGAAAAACTTGGGTGATCGATAAACCATCATTGTGGTGGTTTTGTTATGCACACCTTGAAACTGGAAAAGCCAAATGTGGTGGAACCCCAGAGAAACAGAGACAGAGGCCAGGAGAATATATAATGATTTATTATGGATGATATAAACAAAGAAATAGGCCCTACACGAACTAGTGGAAAAACAAACATAAGGTGTGATGCAGGCGATAGTTATGGGGTGTGTAATTATACTATGTGTGTGTGCGTGTATGAGGTCAGGGGTGTTGTATTATGTGCTGCGATACTACCCTAGTGAGCAAAGTCCGAGATCCTTTTCGGGCCAGGGAGAGTGATCCATGAGAGAGTAGTCCAGAGGGGAGTCCAGGGGTCGAGCCAGGGAGGGAAATCCAGATGAGAGTAGTCAGAGGGGGTCCATACAGAAAGTTATGTCCAAGCGTTGGATCTCCGTCTGTAGCAGGGTTAAGTAGGCGGCTGTCCAGGTGGTGATTGGGACAGCTGGGCTGAAACGTAATAGCCCACACCTGCTGCAAACAGAGCCAGAGATCCGGCCCACTCAATCCGGCCGGGAGGGGGCGCCAGAACGAGGCTCACGGGGGCGTGTCGGATTAGGAGGCACAACAGGTTTGAGTTCAGCATTCTGAATGGTAGCGTTTTCCATGTGAACACAAGACATGTTATCATTGATGATTGTACGATGTACCAAATTTAGAGAATTGTGTGTAGTGTTTTGCAAAAACTGTGGTTTCGAACTGCAAAATGAGTGAAAAGCAGGAAATCTGTTTATATTTGTGCAAAATTGGTGTAAGATAAGCTATTTCAGTTTCAGTGTGTAAACAATTGAGAACCACTCTAAACCTCTGGAGGAGGTTTATGTTTGGTCTATTTCAGCTTCATTGACATGGCTGCATACGTATCTTCACTCTATGGGACTAGAGGAAAGAGTTTCTTACAGGAAAAATTTGAGACAGTTTAAACCCAATAGAATTTTATAACAAGTTTTCCCAGCGGTATTCAATGGGGAAGTGTGTCCAAACTTTTGACTGGTACTGGACATTTATAAGAGTCCGTAGTATACCTCAATGGGAGGTACTTACCTGGTTTAGTAATTACAATTTCTGTGGGGCGGGTAGCAGGAGGTAAAGCCGCCGTCTAATGATCGCAAGGTTGGCAGATCGGCGGTTCGAGCCCCGGCTGGCCACATGTCGAAGTGTCCTTGGGCAAGACAATTAACCCCAAATTGCTCCCAGTGAGCGGGTCATTGCCTTGCATGATAGCTTGGTGTGTGAATGGGTGAATGAGAGGCCGTTGTAAAGCACTTTGTATAAAGTCACTATATAAGAGTAGTCCAGTTACCATAATAATTCCCATTACTAACCCAGGTGGTGAGAATGGGGAACTTTTTCATAATCGAAAGGGCTACGGCTCAATTAACACTAGAACAGCCTTGCCTTTTTTACCTAACATAAGAGCCGCCCCGGGGGTCAAATGACCATAGTCTTTACAATGATGAGTTGCTATTTACACACAACAACCACTAGTTGATCGCCTTGTAAATTAGCCGGCCTCCTACACAGAAAAACTGCAAAATAGCTTCATACTAGCTTATCCTGATGTGATTTTGAAAATGTAAGGATACTGGGTGGTAGAACACACATATCTAGGAAAATACATGAAATAAGGGTCCTAAAATTTGATTGAGTGCAAAGATATAAAAACATGTTTAGTTACAGGGTCAAATGACCCCACCCATGGCTGTTCTAGTGTTGATGTCCAAGTTGTGTGTGACGATCAGGCCCAGATCAAGTAGTGTGTGATGACCAGGCCCAGATCAGAACATCTGATCCTACGTAAACTTCAAAGAACTGAAGCGTGAGCAACAGAGCCAGATTCTCCTGGGGCCTCATTTATAGAAAGTACTTAGATCAAATTGTTATCTTACCCGTGTCGTACGTAGAAAACCACGTCAACGTAGTGATTTATACAATTCCAACGTGAGTCGATTTGACCGTGGAAACGATCGTAGCTCTACGTCGAGTATTAATCTTGCGTACGCACATTACCTACTGGTTATGCGGAGTTATTACAGGCATGTGAGCCGTACTGCCTACTGTAATTCATGCAAGTGGCTCGTAATAAAAATTAACAATGTTGTTATCAGCCGAGAAAATGAGTTTAATTCAAGATTTAAAGGGAACTGATGTTTATTATTGTATTTCAGTCTTTCTTTTTTCCCTCCGGAGCTGTCTATCTCCCCTTCAACATTACTTCACAAGCGCTAAATTATACTGGATTTTGTCCGGTGTCTGGGAGTTCGCAAAGGGAGTTCGCAGACATGTTTTCAATGTCACCTGATAAGAATAAGAGCATTATATTATTACAGTATAAGCAGCACTCGAGTTGAGGGGGGATGAGGGGGAATGGCATCCCCCCTGAAATAAAAACAGTCAAAATCGTCCCCCTTCTAAAACGGTCATCCCCTCTTTCCATTCTTTGTCATTTTATTAATGAATGTGGTATTACTGCTATGTCAAGGTGCGAGGGGGCACGCACACATGCAATGACATTTTTACCAAGTTACTGACACTGAAGTCACTGACGTTGAGGGGATGCTAAAATTGTCCTCATATGATAAAATCCACCACCTCCCCTGATTTTCTTTTACAACTTGAGTAGCCTACTGAGTATAAGCATTTGCCTGGTTAGTTGTCATGGTCAAACGTTACAAATGCAACTTACCAAGAAGCCACCCTTCTCTGCCCTCTCCCGCTTCCAGACTACCCTATATTATAGCACTTGGCTTAATTCAGCCGCTATAATTGAGCCGCTATCACAGGGCGTTAATACAAACCTCATTCACCTGCGTTCATTTTACCTGCGTTGGTATTTATAGAAGGAAGCACGTACGCAATTTTAAACCATCGCAGCCCGTTTTATAAATAATGCTTACGTCCGTTTAGAAAAATGTGCTTACGTGAAAGTCAAAAATGACGTTCAAGTACTTTTTTATAAATGAGGCCCCTGCTCTATGGTAGCGAGTAACGTGACTGACTGTTGTTAAACTTCTTTGAGAAGTAACAGTTTGGAGGGCGGGACCCCCCTCAATAGCCTTCTATGGCTTGTCGCTGACTCAGGGCCTCTTTCTCTCTCTCCAAACAATGGCAGAGGCCCCTTGTCCCAAGGGTATAAAATGGAGGGCTTCCCAATAGTAAGCAAGTCAGTCACTCACCACCACTTCTAGGACCAGCAACAGCAGCTAGCATTAGCAGCTAACCACCGCTAACAACATGAGTTCCGACATGAACATGATGGGCAAGATCACCTTCTACGAGGACAGGAACTTCGGAGGCCGCTCCTACGACTGTATGAGCGACTGCCCCGACATGTCCTCCTACATGAGCCGCTGCCAGTCCTGCAGGGTGCACAACGGCTGCTGGATGTTCTATGAGCGCAACAACTACATGGGCAACCAGTGGTTCTTCAGGAGGGGCGAGTACTCCGACTACAACAACATGTTCAACTGGAACATGCAGTCCTGCCGCTACATCCCCATGGTAGGTCCACACGACCATCTATCTATCTATCTATCTATCTATCTATCTATCTGTATATCTACCCATTCATCTATCTATCTATCTATCTATCGTCCCATTAAACCCATGTTTTCCTTGTCCCATTACAGCACAGGGGCAACTACAGGATGAGGATCTACGAGAAGGAGAGCTTCGGAGGTCAGATGCACGAGATGATGGACGACTGTAACAACATCATGGACCGTTACCGCATGAACAACTGCATGTCCTGCAACGTGATGGAGGGCAACTGGCTCATGTACGAGCAGCCCAACTTCATGGGCAGGCAGTGGTACATGAGGCCCGGCGAGTACAGGAACTTCAGGGATATGCACATGGGCAATAACAACATGAGGTTCATGTCCATGAGGCGCATGAATGATTCCTGGTACTAGATGTTGCTTGATAGTTAGGTAGGTAGTTTGAGAGATCTAAAGAGAATAAAATCTTTGGAAAATATGAACTGTGAAGTCTTGGATTTCTTTGCTTACTTATGTAGTCATGCAGGCACACACACACACACACACACACACACACACACACACACACACACACACAAAGGCACACATACACACACACAGGCACACAAAAATTAGGCTGCATTCTGCCTTTCATTCCTGTCTGGCCACAGGACCTCCTCGACATCACAGGCAATGTTCTCCATGGCCAAGCAGCAGGGAATGTTTCAGCGTGGGATGATGAATCCAGCCCTGATATGTTTCAGCAGCTATGTCACCACATGCTTCCTCCACTGCTTGTAGGAGGGTTATACCCTCATGGTAGGGTTGAGTAATGGGTTGAGAAATGGAGAACACAATGGCAGATAAACCATCATTAGTGGTTTGAGTTTAGTATTCTGACTGGTAGTGTTTTCCATGTGAACACAAGACATTTTATCATTGAAGATTGTACCAAATTTAGAGAATTGTGTGGCGTTTTGCAAAAGCACTCTAAACCTCTGGAGAAGGTATATATTTAGTCTATTTCAGCTTTATTGACAACATGGCTGCATTTATCAAAATATCTTCATACTAGCTTATCCTGATGTGATTTTGAAAATGTAAGGATAATGGGTGGTAGAACGCACATATCTAGGAAAAGTCATGAAAGGAGGGTCCTGAAATTTGAGTGCAAAGGTATACATTTTTTGAACACCCATGGCTGTTCTAGTGTTAATTGAGCCGTAGCCCTTTCGATTATGAAAAGGTTCCCCATTCTCACCACCTGGGTTAGTAACCAAATTAGTAAACAAATGTGTACATTTCAAGCCTGCAAACTGCAACACTTTAAATGAATGTGCAATAACACTATGTGCAATATGACAACCCTAGGGTACATAAGGTTGCAGAGAATAGGAAATGTTAGAATAGGTATAGCATAGCATATGACTGTCAGCACAGTGTTTTATTTGTACAGTATAGTATAGTGGATAGTGTACATAGCCTTTATTTATGTAAACCAGCTCCTTTCCCTTCTTGTTTTTTTTTGTTTTTTTTTCTTTCCTAGCACCAGGGGAGCCCCCCCTCCCAAATGTCGTTGTTTGGTACCTGTACTATATCAATGACAATAAAGACCATTCATTCATTCATTCATTCATAATGGGAATTATTAATGAAAATTAGAAATGGGAAATAGAAATGGGAATAACTAAACCAGGTAAGTACCTCCCATTGAGGTATACTACAGACTCTTTTGTAAATGTCCAGTACCAGTCAAAAGTTTGGACACACTTCCCCATTGAATACCGCTGGGAAAACTTGTTATACAATTCAATTGGGTTTAACCTGTCTTGAATTTTTCCCATAAGAAACTCTTTCCTCTATTTCCATCAAGGGAAGATATGCAGCCATGTCAATAAAGCTGAAATAGACCAAAGACGAACCTCCTCCAGGGATTTAGATTGTTTCTCAATTGCTTACACACTGAAACTGAAATAGCTTATCTTACACCAAATCTGCACAAATCCAAACACATTTCCTGCTTTTCACTCATTTTTGCAGTTCTAAACCACAGTTTCTGCAAAATACTACAAACAATTCTCTAAATTTGGTACAATCTTCAATAAAATGTCTTGTGTTTGCGTGGAAAACACTACCATTCAGAATGGTAAACTCAAACCACCACAATGATGGTTTATCGATCAACCAAGTGTTTCTGTTCTTTATCTGCCATCGTGTTCTCCATTTCTCTACCCATTACTCAACCCTACCATGAGGGTATAACCCTCCTACAAGCAGTGGAGGAAGCATGTGGTGACATAGCTGCTGAAACATATCAGGGCTGGATTCATCATCCCACGCTGAAACCTTCCCTGCTGCTTGGCCATGGAGAACATTGCCTGTGACGTCGATGAGGTCCTGTGGCCAGACAGGAACGAAAGGCAGGATGCTGCCTAATTTTTGTGTGCCTGTGTGTGTGTACGTGTGTCTGTGTGTGTGTATGTGTGCCTTTGTGTGTGTGTGCCTATGTATGTGTGTGTGTGTGTGTGTGTGTGTGTGTGTGTGTGTGTGTGTGTGCCTGCATGACTACGTAAGTGTTTGTGTGATAAAAAATAAATCCACGACATCACAGTTCATAATTTCCAAAGATTTTATTATTTTTAGATCTCTCGAACTACCAATTAAGCAACATCTAGTACCAGGAATCATTCATGCGCCTCATGGACATGAACCTCATGTTGTTATTGCCCATGTGCATATCCCTGAAGTTCCTGTACTCGCCGGGCCTCATGTACCACATCCTGCCCATGAAGTTGGGCTGCTCGTACATGAGCCAGTTGCCCTCCATCACGTTGCAAGACATGCAGTTGTTCATGCGGTAACGGTCCATGATGTTGTTACAGTCGTCCATCATCTCGTGCATCTGACCTCCGAAGCTCTCCTTCTCATAGATCCTCATCCTGTAGTTGCCCCTGTGCTGTAATGGGACAAGGAAAACATGGGTTTAATGGGACGATAGATAGATAGATAGATAGATAGATAGATAGATAGATAGATAGATTGATAGATAGATAGACAGATAGATAGATAGATAGATAGATAGATAGATAGATAGATAGATAGATAGATAGATAGATAGATAGATAGATAGATAGATGGTCGTGTGTACCTACCATGGGGATATAGCGGCAGGACTGCATGTTCCAGTTGAACATGTTGTTGTAGTCGGAGTACTCGCCCCTCTTGAAGAACCACTGGTTGCCCATGTAGTTGTTACGCTCATAGAACATCCAGCAGCCGTTGTGCACCCTGCAGGACTGGCAGCGGCTCATGTAGGAGGACATGTCGGGACAGTCGTTCATACAGTCGTAGGAGCGGCCGCCGAAGTTCCTGTCCTCGTAGAAGGTGATCTTGCCCATCATGTTCATGTCGGAAGTCATGTTGATAGCGGTGGTTAGCTGCTAATGCTAGCTGCTGTTGCTGGTCCTAGAGGTGGTGGTGAGTGACTGACTTCCTACCTGTTGGGAAGCCCTCCATTTTATACCCTTGGGACAAGGGGCCTCTGCCATTGTTTGGAGAGAGAGAAAGAGGCCCTGAGTCAGCGACAAGCCATAGAAGGCTATTGAGGGGGGTCCCGCCCTCCAAACTGTTACTTCTCAAAGAAGTTTAACAACAGTCAGTCGCACTATTCTACCATAGAGCAGGAGAATCTGGCTCTGTTGCTCACGCTTCAGTTCTTTGAAGTTTACGTAGGATCTGGTGTTCTGATCTGGGCCTGGTCATCACACACTACTTGATCTGGGCCTGATTGTCACACACAACTTGGACATCAACACTAGAACAGCCATGGGTCGGGACCCTGTGAGTACATTTTTGTTCATATCTTTGCACTCGATCGAATTTCAGGACCCGCCTTTCATGACTTTTCCTAAATATGTGCGTTCTACCAACCAGTATCCATACATTTTCAAAATCACATCAGGATAAGCTAGTATAACACTATTTTGCAGTTTTTCGGTGTAGGAGGCAGGCTAATTTACAAGGTGGCCAACTAGTGGTCGTTGTGTGTAAATAACATATTTTCATTGTAAAGACTATGGTCATTGGAACCCACGAGGCGGCTCTTATAGTAGGTGAAAAAGGCATGGCTGTTCTAGTGTTAACTGAGCCGTAGCCCTTTCGATTATGAAAAAGTTCCCCATTCTCACCACCTGGGTTAGTAATGGGAATGATTAATGGAAATTAGAAATGGGAAATAGAAATGGTAATTACTAAACCAGGTAAGTACCTCCCATTGAGGTATACTATGGACTATTTTGTTAATGTACAATACCAGTCAAAAGTTTGGACACACTTCACCATTGAATACCGTTGGTAAAACTTGTTATAAAATTCAATTGGGTTTAAACTGTCTCGAATTTCACCCGTAAGAAACTCTTTCCTCTATTCCCATAGAGTGAAGATATGCAGCCATGTCAATAAAGCTGAAATAGACCAAACATTAACCTCCTCCAGAGGTTTAGAGTGTTTCTCAATTGATTACACACAGATACCTTATCTTACACCATTAACATATCAAGAGCTAACTGATGTACTGAGCACTGAGCTCAGAACAGTGGCTGAGTGGGTTAGTAACAACAAACTAGTGCTGAATATCTCTAAAACAAAATGTATGGTGTTTGGGTCAAGACATATGCTGGTCACTAATCCTCAACTAAGCGTATCACTTGGTGGAAAGCCAGTAGAACAAGTTAAAAAGACCAAGCTAATTAGCATTGTGCTGGATGCTAAACTTACATGGACTGAACATATTAATAACATTGCAACTAAAATGGGTAAGAGCATTGCCGTAACAAGGAAATGTTCTAAGTATTTAACATCAAACACTCTAAACCAAGTGATTCAAGCTATATTTTTGTCACACCTTGAGTACTGTCCAGTAATTTGGTCATCTGCAGCTAAGAAAGATCTAAGAAAACTCCAAATCGCTCAAAACAAAAATGATAGATTAGCTCTCCACTGTTCAATGCGTACAATTGTTTTTAAATGCATAGAAATCTGGCATGGCTTCCTGTAGAAAACAGATACAATCCAGTCTTCTGATCTTCTTCAGGAATGTCATAAATTACAAGAAACCACAGTACTTTTCCGACCAAGTAGTGTATATCAGAAATGAAAATAACTATCTGACCAGACAGGCCATTTCAGGATATCTCTTACCAACTAGACCTAGGACAAATCTTCTCAAATCTACTGTAATTTACAGAGCCATTACAGGATGGAACTCTTTACCCAAGCATGTTAGTAAAATTAATTCTAGAGGCACTTTCAAGAAAACAATAAAAGAGGACTTAATACAATTAACTCTGGATGAACAATAGATGATTTATCTTGTTTAATGATCTGTTGTATTTCATTTATTTTCTTTGGTTTTTATTTCTTTTTTTCTTTTATTCCTTTCTTTTGTTATTATGATGTATGTATACCATTTTTACAATTGTCTGTATGTATATAATGTTGACAATTGTTCAAATATGATTTTTGTGTCGGACCCCGACATGGCATTAGCTAATGGGGATCCTAATAAACAAACAAACAAACACCAATTCTGCACGAATACGAACACATTTCCTGCTTTTCACTCATTGTGCAGTTCTAAACCAGTGTTTGCAAAACACTACACACAATTCTCTAAATTTGGTACAATCTTCAATGATAAAATGTCTTGTGTTCGCATGGAAAACACTACCATTCAGAATGGTAAACTCAAACCACCACAATGATGGTTTAACGATCACCCAAGTTTTTCTGTTCTTTATCTGCCATCGTGTTCTCCATTTCTCAACCCATTACTCAACCCTACCATGAGGGTATAACCCTCCTACAAGCAGTGGAGGAAGCATGTGGTGACATAGCTGCTGAAACATATCAGGGCTGGATTCATCATCCAACGCTGAAACCTTCCCTGCTGCTTGGCCATGGAGAACATTGCCTGTGATGTCGATGAGGTCCTGTGGCCAGACAGGAATGAAAGGCAGGATGCAGCCTAATTTTTGTGTGCCTGCATGTGTGTATGTGTGCCTATGTGTGTGTGTGTGTGTGTGTGTGTGTGTGTGTGTGTGCCTGCATGACTACGTAAGTGTTTGTGTGACAACAAAAAAATCCACGACTTCACAGTTTATATTGTCCAAAGATTTTATTCTCTTTAGATCTCTCAACTACCAATCAAGCAACATCTAGTACCAGGAATCCATGATGCGCCTCATGGACATGAACCTCATGTTGTTGTTGCCCATGTGCATATCCCTGAAGTTCCTGTACTCGCCGGGCCTCATGTACCACTGCCTGCCCCTGTAGCTGGGCTGCTCGTACATGAGCCAGTTGCCGTCCATCACGTTGCAGGACATGCAGTTGTTCATTTGGTAACGGTCCATGATGTTGTTACAGTCGTCCATCATCTCGTGCATCTGACCAGCGAAGCTCTCCCTCTCGTAGATCCTCATCCTGTAGTTGCCCCTGTGCTGTAATGGGTTCAGGAAAACATGGGTTTACTGGTAGGATAGATAGATAGATAGATAGATAGATAGATAAATAGATAGATAGATAGATAGATAGATAGATAGTGTGGACCTACCATGGGGATGTAGCGGCAGGAACTCATGTTCCAGTTGAACATGCTCTGGTAGTCGGAGTACTCGCCCCTCTTGAAGAACCACTGGTTGCCCATGTAGTTGTTGCGCTCATAGGCCATCCAGCAGCCGTTGTGCACCCTGCAGGACTGGCAGCGGCTCATGTAGGAGGACATGTCGGAACAGTCGCTCATACAGTCGTAGGAGCGGCCTCCGAAGTTCCTGTCCTCGTAGAAGGTGATCTTGCCCATCATGTTCATGTTGGAAGTCATGTTGATAGCGGTGGTTAGCTGCTAATGCTAGCTGCTGTTGCTGGTCCTAGAGGTGGTGGTGAGTGACTGACTTGCTACCTGTTGGGAAGCTCTCCATTTTATACCTGTGGGACCAGGGGCCTCTGCCATTGTTTGGAGAGAGAGAGAGGCCCTGTGTCAGCGACATGCTATAGCAGGCTATAGATGGGGGGTGTCCCCCCCCCCCCCCCCCGCTCTGGTCTGTTACTTCTCAAAGACGTTTAACAACAGTCAGTGACGCTACTGTACCATAGAGCAGGAGACTCTGGCTCTGTTGCTCACGCTTAAGAGCTTTGAAGTTCACGTAGGATCTGATTTTACACCGGTGATCGTTTATACTGATCATAATCCTTTGGTGTTCCTTCACAGAATGTGTAACCTCAACCAACGCCTGATGTGTTGGTCGCTAATGGTCCAAGGTTTTAATTTGAAGATCCGACACAGGAACATTTCTGAAACTGTATCTGCTGAAGCCCTTTCTCGTTGATACAGATTTTACTTTTGAGAATATCATAAAATTCTGTTCTGATGAGGCATGAAACATCACATGCCTTCCACCAAAGTCCCACTAGACGCATTATGGACTATGATGATAAATGCATACACACCGACACAACATTATATTTTTTTACTATTCTATTATTGCTCAGTTGTATCTTGACTTATTGTTTCCTTTTATAAGTATTGCTATTTTGTTTTTTCATTCTGATGAAATGGTGACTGGAATTGAATCCATAATAATGTTACTCTCTTGTACTTGTATAATGGGATGCTCTAAACCTTTGGCACACATGGCAATAAAAGTTCACGAATCTTGTGGTTGTCCTGGGGGAGTGGTTGGGGGGGAGTTAACCAGCTATTGTTCCCACCCATTACCTGTCTGTGCAAAGTGTGGAGTGACAACGAAAAACTATGAATAGGGATTTTCTCTGTTAGTTGATTTGAGTTGTACCCACATTCAAATACACATATCTTCTTCAATTAGTTTCCCATTTCAATGTATGACACATCATTTGAAAGCAATCTGTCCTTTCAGAATATGTAAAAAACAGTGGTATGTACTGTATAACAAAAAACCCTGGTATGTACTGTATAACATGATAGCCATCTATGAGCAATGCACTGTGTATAAAATGATGACCACGGGTCTTTCTGCTGCTGACCAAGGGGCTGAGTCCTGTTGATGGGGCCAATTTGTCTTTTAGAGTCTGTAGGCTACTGTATTTGTTTATTAACATTTCATAAATATGATATATTGTCTGAATTATTTTCTTGTTTTATAAAATGTTAATTATTTTCATTTATTGTGCTGGTTTATTATGAACAACATGTAAAATTGCAGGAAACTAGCACAAATAATTGGGTGGGAGAGAGGGGCCACTGCTGCCAAAACGTGCACAGTTTTGGGTCGCTCCACCGCCAAAAAATCTCACTCCAAACTTTTGGTGAAACTTGGCAGCCCTGAATATGTGTGTGTGGTTACTATCGGTAAATCTATTATAGCTTTCTAAAATATTCAGTAAAGGAAATATCTTCCTCAACCAGATCCACCGAACCTTGAAAGACCTGTAGGAGTTACAATTCTGCTGCTATTTGCCGAAGGGAAAGTCTCGGTGAGTTCTACTGAGATGCTAAGGTGTTATTGAAACGTGTATGAAAGGTGTATGAAACGTGCTGTGCTGATAAAAAGAGACTATCAACTTGTTAGACTGACTGAAATGATGTGATAACGTCCTGAACGTTAGCATTAGCAACTGTTAGCTTGTTAACATTAGCCGCGCTAGCGCGTTAGCATTAGCCGCGCTAGCTCGTTAGCATTAGCCGCGCTAGCATGACTTATACAACTAATGACCTCTAACGATATTGTTGAGGCTTGAAGCGCACCAGCGGTAATGCAGCTTTTGGGTTGGTGTAATGAGAGTTTGCAGAACTTAATGTATACGTGAGTTGGTGTTAATATGCTCTGTTGGCCATGCTGTGATAGTTTGCCAAGTTCTAGTTTAATCTAGAGTGAGCTAAAGTAAGTCTATGCAACATGTGTGTCATTGGCACAGACTGTATACATGACAAGTGGTTAAAGGAGTAGTGACAATTTTATTTGAGTTAACAGATTACAGTTAAATAGGATTCAAGGTGTTATATTAATTGTTCTTATGTTCATATAAAACAATGGTGCTGTGGTTATTTTTTCAAGGAAAGTATATATGTAAACAGTGTAGTGATGGTTTTTCTGGCTTTGTGGGTACAAGGCCAGGTCTTCGTCTTCTTCTTTTGTCTTCCTGTATACTGGGAGTGTGTGATTCTACCAGAACCCATTCTTCAGCCCAACTCGCTTCTGATGGAGAGAGGTGCCGTTGGTTCCTGGAGTGGCGAGCCAAAACCTTGAGCTGGATCGAGAGAAAAGGAGAGATGCTTGAATTATTCCTGTTTAACGACAGAGTGGTAGGACAATCGTGCTATTATTGCCCCACACATCTGAACACAAGGAATCCCTGGATCTGTTGCCTTATTAAGAACCAAAGCACAAGTTAACTGATTTTTAAAGTTGTATGGAAATATTATATTGTTGTTTACTACTGTGATTTGTAAGTATTGCTCTGCTTGCATTTACTGGGATATGCACTGGAATTAGATTCTGAGCTACAGTATTGTTTTGTTTTGATGAGAGTAATATTTGAACTATACACCTGAAACTTTGTTATATTTATATGTATAATCTGTGCATTCCTGAGAGATTACATGTTGATGCAGTGAGAGCAATACTACTGAGTTCCTCGAAGGAAACATGGTTTTTGTTGTTGTTGTCTGCTGCTTATTGAGTTCCATTAAAGGAACGGTTGGTACAAGTTTTTTGGTTGAAATAGAAGGTTGAATTGAATCAAAATAATAATAAAACCAGATCACCTGTTAAGGTAGAGGCACTTTAAAATAGGATCTATAAAACTATAATAATTCAAAATTAGGAACAGATAAAATTAATGAGTGCCTGAATAATAATAATAATAATAGGGAACTCAAATAACATTCAAATGTTAAGTAAAAGTGAAACATGTATACCTACCTGACAGGTGATTGCTACATCGTCGACTACTCAGTTGTAAACTGGGAAACCTGAATGAAATAATTAAAAGGGAAAACATTTATTTTGATTATCGTAATATGTTAATATGTAGTTGTAGTTGTGTATAATTAGGTAATTGTAGTTGTGTATAATTAGCATCACTACATATGTGTGACAGTGTAGAAGGAAGTGGATCTTTTGGAAGCGCATACAATTTACAATTTAAAGGGCTTTATTGGCATGGGAAACATACACTATATGGACAAAAGCATATGGACACAATTATGGTCGGGGCTGTTTTCATGGTTTGGGCTAGGCCCCTTATTTCCAGTGAAGGGAGTTCTTAATGCTACAGCATACAATGAGATTCTACAGAATTGTATGCTTCCAACTTTGTGGCAACAGTTTGGGCAAGGCCCTTCCCAGTTTCAGCATGACAATGCCCCCATACACAAAGTGAGGTCCATAATGACATGGTTTACCAGGTTAGGTCTGGGAGAACTTGACTGGCTTTCACACAGCACTCTGACCTCAACCCCATCGAACACTTTTGGGATGAATTGGAACGCCTACTGCGAGCCAGTCCTTCTCAGCCAACATCAGTGCCCGACCTCATTAATGCTCTTGTGGCTGAATGGGAGCAAATCCCCATAACCATATTCTAAAATCTTGTAGAAAGTCTTCCCAGAAGAGTGGAGGCTGTTATAGCAGCAACGGTGGGACCAGTGGCGTAGCGCAAAATCCCGGGGCCCCCCCGCAAGGTGGCGGCGGGGGCCCTTTCGCAACGGAGAAAAAAAGAAAAAAAACCATGCGTTTTTTAGAGGCCGATGCGTTATTGACGTTGCGAAATTTCGCAATATGCACTCTACATTCTAAATGCTTGACTTAGCAAAAGGTACAAACAAGTGAGAGCAATAGCCTATAACTAAAACCAAATGGTAGACTACATCAGTAGAATGTATTATAAGTAGAATAGTACAAGCTTCATTTCTTTTAACAAAGTGTGGTGTGCACAGCAGTGTGATATCTGTAAACATATCTGTAGACTCTCCGCTAAGGGTTGCCAGATGGGATTGAGAATTTCCAACCTAACCAATCTAAAAACGTCTAAATCCACCAAAAACCAGCCCATCTGGCAACCCTGTCTCCGCTGCATCAGAGTCTACTTGTTGCGTAAAATTGGCCAGGGTTAGTCAAATCCTTTGTTGGACATCTCGTTTCTTAAGTCCTGGTATATTGTGGCATTTCTTTACTGTTTGCCATCTGGTCTAGCAATACCCAGGGAGACGCAGACAGCAGAAGTAGAATAGAATAGTAGAATAGAAAAAGAAACAGCTATATATAGCCTAACCATGCTGAATTACATGTATGTACCTGTATGATGCACTGACAGCCTGTGACTGTGAACCTGGCCGGACCCTGCCCTTCTGCCTGAGTTTGAGTATGATGCTGCCCAAATAAATGTTATTGTTTAGTGCCGTACACTTTCGTGGTATTATATTGTGTGAATTATCATCTGTATGTTGTTTTTCTTTCACTCGACTAACCGCCGAGATAATACTTGAGACATGTACTTCCGTAAACATAATTTTTAAATGTGATTTGTTTACAATATCGGACCGACAGTCCCACATATAGCGGCTATAATGTCCGAATAGAGAATCTACCACCACCTAAAGAATGCTTATTGTACTTTGTATTGTATTTTCGCTTGCTCATTTTCCTTGTGTCTCGCTGCCTACGTGTGACATCAAAGTCAGGGAGGACTATTGGATACGGCTAACTATGTATATATTTTTAAATATAGGCCTATATATTAAAATTAAGGTTGACACAATGAAGGGCCACTTATTTTCTTTGTTTTATATATTTTTAAATTATAAAAAAAAAAAAAAAAAAATGCAATGTTAGGGGGCCCCCTAGTGGCTGGGGCCCCCCCGCGGTGCGTCGCTTGCGGGCCCGTCCGCTACGCCACTGGGTGGGACCAACTCCATATCAATGCCCATGGTTTTGGAATAAGCAACAAGCACATTATGGGTGTGATTTTCGGGTGTCCAAATACTTTTGTCCATATAGTGTACATTAGGACATGTTCAAAAGCAAGGACTGTGTGATCATCTAATTATGTGTAGTTATGTGTTTTTAGCATGTTGATGTTCTATTAGCATGTTGTGATGTGTTATGGTTAACTCTTTAAAATGTTGTGTTTGGAGTTTTGATGAATTGAGGAAGAATTTTAACAACGAAAAAGGGCAAATACATTATCAGAAACCTTCCTGTGTCTGATCTCCAAATTAAAACCTTGGACCATTAGCGAACAACGCATCAGGTGTTGGTTGAGGTTACACATTCTGTGAAGGAACACCAAAGGATTATGAGTATAAATAAATCAGTACAAACAATCACAGGCGTAACATCTGATCCTATGTTAACTTCAAAGAACTTAAGCATGAGCAACAGAGCCAGAGTCTCCTGCTCTATGGTACAGTAGTGTGACTGACTGTTGTTAAACTTCTTTGAGAAGCAGAGACCGGAGGGGGGACCCCCCTCTATAGACTTCTATGGCTTGTCGCTGACTCAGGGCCTCTTTCTCTCTCCAAACAATGCAGAGGCCCCTTGTCCCACAGGTATAAAAAGGAGTGCTTCCCAACAGGTAGCAAGTCAGTAACTTACCACCACCTCTAGGACCAGCAACAGCAGCTAGCATTAGCAGCTAACCACCGCTATCAACATGAGTGCCGACATGAACATGATGGGCAAGATCACCTTCTACGAGGAGAGGAACTTCGGAGGCCGCTCCTACGACTGCATGGGTGACTGCCAGAACATGTCCTCCTACATGAGCCGCAGCCAGTCCTGCAGGGTGCACAACGGTTGCTGGATGGTCTATGACCGCAACAACTACATGGGCAACCAGTGGTTCTTCAGGAGGGGAGAGTACTCCGACTACCAGAACATGTTCAACTGGAACGTCAGTTCCTGCCGCTACATCCCCATGGTAGGTCCACACAACCATCTACAGTATCTATCTATCTGTATACCCATCCATTCATCTATCTATCTATCTATCTATCGTCCCATTAAACCCATATTTTCCCGATACCATTACAGCACAGGGGCAACTACAGGATGAGGATCTATGAGAAGGAGAGCTTCGGAGGTCAGATGCACGAGATGATGGACGACTGTGACAACTTCCAGGACCGTTACCAAATGAACAACTGCATGTCCTGCAACGTGATGGACGGCCACTGGCTGATGTACGAGCAGCCCAACTACATGGGCAGGCAGTGGTACATGAGGCCCGGCGAGTACAGGAACTTCAGGGATATGTACCAGGGCAACAACAACATGAGGTCCATGTCCATGAGGCGCATCATGGATTCCTGGTACTAGATGTTGCTTGATTTTTACTTCAAAAGATGTAAAGAGAAGCGGTAGAATAAAGTTTTTAGAAAAACTGTGAAGTTTGTGTTTTTTTTTCTTCACAAAGTGTACAATGAAATCACGCAGGCACACACACACACACACACACACACACACACACACACATACATACGTAGGCATGCAGGCACACACACACATAGGCACGCACACAAATGTGACACCGTCTGGTCATTTGAGGCGCTAGTCGGCAACCAATCAAAATGTTCAGACTTTTATTTTGAAACACGAAATACATTTCAACGTTTTTGAAAATCACAACACAAACTCGCTAGTCAAGCCAAAATACTGCCAACCAATGGATTCGGTGAGTAATCTCCACTGCTACCTAGTTAACTATAACACTACTTTACATTGTTAGCAGTCTCACAAAACAAGCCGTGTTACTTGACTAGCGATGTGTGTCGTTGATTTTAAACAATACTGAAATGTGTTTACATTTTTCAAAAGAAAAAGCAAACATTAAATCGGATGCCAACTTGCGGACCAATTCGGTTGTTAAGTCTGACGTCAAACGTGACGTTTTGCAATTTCCGGGTCCAAACCAGAAATTCCCCGCACCAGAATACCAGTGAACTACAGCGGTAGAATGACAGTTTAATCGTTTTTTAGACTCGGATCTATTCATACAACAAGGGACAAAGCACTTTCCAGTTTCCCCCATATTGTCAGGGTATTTGAGCCTCGGAAAAGCGCTATATAAATATAATTTATTATTATTATTATTGCGGCATTTCGAAGACAGCGCCTCAGCCAACTTTGGACCCGGAAACACGTCACGACTTAACAACCGAATTGACCAGACTGTGTCACAAATAGGCGTACACACACATACACACACACTTTGGTATTGATAGCTCTGTCAGTCCTCTACTTGCTCTCTCCTTTCTCCCCCTTTCTCTTTGTCTCTTCCTCCTCTCATTCTTTCTCTCTGCCTCTCTCTCTTTTCTCTCCCTCTCTTTCTCTCTCTCTCTCTCCCTCTCTGTCTGTCTCTCTCTCCTCATTCATTTTCACGTTCTCTCTCTTTCTTTCTTTCTCTCTCTCTCTCTCTCTCCTTTCTCTGTCTCTTCATCCTCTCTCTCTCTGTGTGTCTCTCTGTCTCTCTAATGGCATGATGAGATGAGAACTCAAATAGGTGATGTGACAAAAACAGATCATACATGATGACGAATATAAAATAATAACACATGAAGTCATGACAGGCACAGCAGTTTACACATAACAGGAACAACATTCCATATGGTGAGTTTTTACGATTGGCTGTCCCTTAAGTTGGGACCAGCCACCACATATCTAACTGGCAAGATGGAACAATAAGGTTTTCCAAATGTATTTGTTGAAAGTTGTTTTGGATAAAAGCATCTGCTAAATGCCAAAAATGAAAATGTACTTGTGTACCATTAGGGAGTTGTAGTTGTGTATAATTTCATAACTGCATATTTGTGGCAGAGTAGGAGTCAGTGGATCTGTTAGCAGAGCATTCACAGCTGTTACGACCCTTCTGTCTAGAGTAAAATAAGGGCCTAACACGCTACAGTGAGCATGCTGAATGTAGGTGCGTGGCAACACAAATGCTGTGAACCAGGACTAAAATGCAAAAATATTTCAAACAAATGGTCGCCAAAAGGGAACAAGGGGACTGTTCTAGCTGCCTAGCCACACACGATCTACTAAAAACACATGTTTAAAAGATGCAGCTCTGTGATGCAAAGTAAACCCACGGGCAGCTTACCTATCCCCTTGTCCCTGCATGTCCCTCCAAAAACAAAACACTAAACTGTGTATAGTTTTAAACCGTAACAACAAAAAGCTACCGATGCACTTTCAACAATGGCCACCAAACAAAACAGGAAAGACTCCTGAACAGAGGACAGGAGGGCCTTTAAATAGATGGAGGACTGTAGATTGGTCTGGAACAGGTGTGTGAGTGATGACGGATGGGAATGACAGGCCAATCGTGGACAGATATCTGTGTTGAATGAGAGAGAGAGGAGGAGACGGACGGGAACACGAAACACACAGGGGACGTAACACCCCCACCCAGAGCAAGCCTGGGCTGGCGATCAATAAGCCCCCCGCCCCCCCTTCTAATTTGCCAACATAACATACCCACACATACACATCAACATTACAGTTTGTCCAAAAATGTAACTATCCACACAAGTCTGAAAGCTTGGAGCTCATGCATCAACAACAAACTCCAGGGGCACTTAGGTGGCTTAGCGGACTAAGCGTTGACCATGTAACCGCAGGTTTCCGGTTCGATTCCGGCCGTGGACATATCCCGCATGTCATCCCTTCTCTCTCTCTCACCCACACTTCCTGTCATATCTCTATCACAATAAAAAGAAAAATATGAGTGGGACTGCCCCACTCAGCAAAAAAAAAAAAAAAACTCCAGACTGCTAAACTCTAAACACAATTCCATTGTTTTCACTCAAATAGAAATTCTAAATCGCATCACTTAGCACACTTTGTTCACCTGGAAAACTCTGGGCTTCAAAATGCCACACCCTAATTACCAAATGGTCTCACTCACTTCTCACCTGTTCAAACTCAAATGATAAAACACTTAAATCATGTGTCATAGCATAAAAGAGGCTCCTCTACTTTAGGTGACCTCTATTGTGTTGGGGGGACAAAATGGAACAGCATGGAGAACAGAGAGGAAGAGGAAGAGGAGGGGGAGTTTATAAAGGAATTTGAGTCGCTTCATGGTAGCCTCAGATATCCGGGCATTTAGAGATGAGAATAGGTAAGTGTCTGTGTCTGTGTGTGTGTGTTGTGTTGTCAAGCAGCTCAATGTTCTCCATGGTTCGGAGGCTCCGCCCACTTTCTGGTTGGTGTAATCGGTGATCCTAATTGGATCAGGACGTTCCATCCAGTGCACCAATCAGCACAGCCCACCTAGAGTATAAAAGCTTGGACAAGCCTGCCAGTCGTGAGCTGTGTTTACTGACAGCTCGTCCCCGATGCATCTGGTTGTTTGACAACCAGTTGGGTGACTTATTGTGTTATATTTTGTGATTGAATGAGGGTTTCTCTAGTTACCCAGAATTGTTAGATATTCGGATGGAAGATTTGATCATGTGATTTGAGATGAGACATTAGTTGTTAGTGAATTTCCATTTTACTGATTTTGCACCTACACATAGGATACTTTTGATTAGATCCACTAGGAGTCGGGGCGACTGTTTTTGAATGTATTTTGGTTCCATCCGCTGAATGAGACAGCAAGGTTTTATTTTCGTTTTGGTTTCGCTTAGACTCAGACAGGAGTTAGAGATTTTTAGGAGCTCTCTTTTTGTTATAATTGTTACTTTGATTTGTACAGGGCCCATAATTTGAGTTTTTCTCTTGTGTTTTCCTTTGTACCCTTTGTAAAAAGACAATTTAATTTCGTTTTTGATATAGGCTAATTTTAATTATTTACCCAAATTACATTCGGTTTATGTTGCTTCCCTTTCTCCTTATGAGCTGGGTTTGTAACAAGTGTTGCCGATTGAGTTTGAACAGGAAGTGAGAAGTGAGTGAGACCAACTGGTAATTAGGGTGTGGTGTTTTGAAGACAAGTGTCTTTCAGGTGAACAAAGTGGGCTAAATGATGCGATTTGTGCTTAGAGTTTTGCAAAAATTGCATTTTAAATCTCTATTTAATTATTTATTTGTTTAGAGTTTAGCAGTCTGGAGTCTTGTAGGTGATACATGAGCTCCAAGTTTACAGACTTGTGTGGATAGTTAATTTTTTTGCGTCTATACATTGGAGAAAAACTGTAATGTTGATGTGCATGTGTGGATATGTTATGTTGGTAAATTAGATGGGGGGGGCTTATTGATATCGCCAGCCCAGGCTTGCTATTCTGGGTGGGGGTGTTGCATCCATCGTCCTGTATGCGTGTGGGTCCTCCTGTCCTGCTGTGTTTTGTGTTCCCCTCTGTCTCCTCCTCTCACAACACAGGTGTCTGTCCACCATTGGCCTGTCATTCCCATCCGTCATCACTCACACACCTGTTCCAGACCAAACTACAGTCCTCCATCTATTTAAAGGTCCTCCTGTCCTCTGTTCAGGAGTCTTTCCTGTTTATTTTGGTGTCCATTGTTGAAAGTGCCTTGGCAGCTGTTTGTTGTTACCGTTTAAAACTATACACAGTATAGTGTTTTGTTTTTGTTATTTCCACACAGGGACAAGGGGATAGTTAAGCTGCCCATGGGTTTACTTTGCATCACAGACACAGAGTCACATCTTTGTTATAAACATTAGGCTAGGTACGGGTGACCCCCATGTGTTTCTAGTAGGCTATATTGTTTTGTGCTTAGGCAGCAGGGACTTTCTTTTAGTTGTTATTTTCTTTGGCACCGTTCACAGTCCCCTAGTTCACTTTTGGCGACCTGTTTGAACAATAAATATTTTTGCATTTTAGTCCTGGTTCACAGCATTTGTGTTGCCACGCATCTACATTCAGCATGCTCACTGTAGCGTGTTAGGCCCTTATTTTACTCTAGACAGAAGGGTCGTAACAGCTGTGAATGCTCAGCCAACAGCTCCACTCACTCCTACACTATTTACATTTTTGGCATTTAGCAGACGACTTCATCCAAAGCGACTTACAACAAATACATTTGATTAAATAAGTGATTCATCCATCCATTCGTGATAGCAAGAACAAGTAATCTATGCTAAGGCCAGGGGCAGTCATATTTCTAGAAGAATCAGAATCAGAATTGGTTTTATCACATCAATGTAAGGATACACAGAGTAAGATTCTTGGGTTCAGGGTTCAGGTTCAGGCATTGCAGTAGAATACAAAATCAATAATAAAATAAGCAGGATATAAAAACAACAAAATCAACAATATCAGCGATAGCAGCAGAATGCAATAATAGCATTTCAACATTATTAATGTAATCAATACTGCAGGAAGTTCAAGTAGTAGTCAGGTGGTGCAAAAAATGCTGTGCACGTTGCAATGAGATGTGATACACTATCGTACGGTGTGCAATATGGTACAGATATGGAGCAGTACAGAGTTCAAGTAGAGGTAGTGTTTCAGTAATCAGGTAGTCATAATATACAGTTAGGTCCGGAAATATTTGAACAGTGACACAATTTCCATAATTGTGGCTCTGTCAGTGGCGGCTGGCCGATAGAGGGCGCTGGGGCGCCGCCCCCACCTTCACTTCCTAGTTGCGATTTGTAAAAGTTTTTTTTTTTAAATAAACATTGTTTATTCACAAAATGCGGCTGATATTCTGTCGGCGCCTATCAGCATTCATTAAAAATCCTCCAATACAATAAACATTTTATCTGTGTGTGTGTAAAATTCACTGTTAAAATACATAGGGGGAGGAGTCGGGACGCCGGCCGAATGCAAGTCTATTGCAGGCCAAATACTTTTGCCTTACACGTGAGCTGTAGCAGCGCTCCAATTGGCTGTCTCCTATTTCTCGGCCGGGGCGCAAAAATTGCGCCCTGAATATCCGGTTGTTAAGTCTGACGTCAAACGTGACGTTTTGCAATTTCCGGCTCCAAACCGGCTCCAAACTTTTTTTTACAAAAAAAGAAAACAATGTGGTGGTCTGTAAACTGTGCAGAAATGAAATGGCCTATCACAGCAGTACATCTGCAATGAACGAGCACCTCAAGCGAAAGCATCCTGGAGCTCTTTGTGAAGACAGCCGAGCTCGTAGCTCGCATGCTACGTTAGCATCAATTTAGCTAATCATAACATAGCAGCGAGAGTAACGTTAGCTAGCTATGTAGCTACTAGCTAGCTATGTGTTGTGGTGATGGACAGACTTCTAAATGGCCATGTTGGCATTCAAGTTGGCTAAACATAGCAGTGAGGTGGAAATTAAGGGGCCTACACATGCTAAGATTTTTTTTTTTTTTTTTTTATCGAACAGAACTTTCTTATTCTGCTAGAATTGGGCTTCATTGTGTAGCCCAGCTACTAACGTGAGCTATGAGCATTTCAATAAATAAGTCCATTTAATAAATAAGCATAATTTCATGGTTATGTACACGGTTATTAACATTGTTATAAGTTTATAATGTGTACTTGTTTACAAACTCTAAGGTGAGTTCGCTCATTGGTTATATGTCATTCATTCATTTCTTTATTTCATTGGTCCATCGGGAAGAGCTAGCCAATGAAATGTATGCTGAGAGAGAGGGGGCGGGACTTTGTACTAATAGTGTTAGGTTGCGTGTCAGAATGTTTGAGGACCTCGTCGAGGAAGACTTGTGTATGCTGTGTGTATTAACAATTCGGGAATCAACGAACAGTTATTCTTTTGGATGTTGGTGCACATTGAAGCTACCAGAGGTAAATACATATGTCTGGTGTTTGTTTATAAGCTACATCTACTCGTTGTAGTATGTTATATTTGACTGTAGAGCTAATCGCGGCTAGCGGTTAGCTTAGCATAATTACGTTAGTATGTTGCTAGCCTTTGCTGAGTGATAAATTGTTTCTAGCTTTATCAAAACGAAATAGCTATTGGATTTTGTAGCTCAGTGTATTCTGTTAATTCAGAATTGGAAGTCGAGAGACCCAGCAAAAGGAAAGCTCTTCGTTGGACAACGGAGACCGTTTCCAATCGCCTGGGGTAACTCGAGACCGTCCATTGAATCTTCGCGTCAGTGTCCTTCAATCATTCTCCTGCGCTCGTGGGAGAGCGCTGGACCTCATCCCCCCTCATCTCTGCCTCTTTTTACACCATCTTTCAAACCCCTCGTTTACTTACGAGTTCCCCACGAGGTTACGTGAGTACTGAACCACGCACAAGCTTTTGTTTGGACCTCGTGTGGACGAGTGAAGTGGCCATAACAGTTTCAAGGCCCCCCCGCTCACAACCAACGTCAGCTGCAACGGTAACACTAGTTAATGGACTGAGTTACAGAGTGCGTGTGTGTGTGAGTGTGGGCCCACCTTTTTATTTTACTGAATGATATATTGTACAATTGTGAATCCTTTGAGTTGACTTTGAGTTTATTGGAAACATTACATTTATTTCCTTGAAAGGAATTGGAATAGGCTTTGAGCCTATATTTTGTTATGTGATATGGTGATATTGTCTGTTGACATTGTATTGTGAATATTGTCTATTGACTTTGTATAACATTATAATTGACTACCAACACTTTAAATTTAGCATTTAGTAAATAAATATATACCCTTTGGTATTTGTATTTAAAGCCACTGTGTTGTGTCATAAACAGGTAATAGGCAATTCATATGATATATTAAAACATAAATACATTAAAAGGATTAAAAAGGAAGTCCTATTTAAAATACTTCCACATAGTTAATGGAGGCACTGATCGTCATAATTTGAATAGTTTATTATTACAGGTAATACCGCCACTTATTTAAAATAGAACTCAGGCCCCGCCCATATGGCAGGGGTTACAATTGGTAGTACCATAATGGCATATTTACAGTACATGGACAGTGGATTGAAGCATTTGAAATGTCTGTTTTGTATAGTATAGTTGGACATGTTTTTTTTTCCAGGTGAGAGAGTAATGTCAAAATGACATTATCTGACTGCATTGCCCACAGCAATCCAAAATTCAATTATAATTATGTTGTGATATGGATCAATGTATGCCTCTTATTAGATTATAAATACTCTGGTTGTTATGTTTGCCTTTTGGTTGACAGCAAAAGGGAGAGAGGAGGATAGAGAGGGAGAGAAGGAGAGAGAGCAGGATGGTGTCGGCACACCAGAGAGAGAGAGCAAGAACCAGGTGAGAAAGTGGACAGGTAGTCAAGACCACATATAGTCAGGTTCACTATGTTTCAATTTAAACTTTCGTGGGAATTTTTTGGGGATTTGCTAATCTATACATTTTTGGAAAGGGCATTGTATGAGGAATCAGAAAATATATGTTTCCATTTGCACAGATGTCTGAAAGGCGGCCATCTTGGCATTTACAAAATGGCCGCCATAATACACACGTTTTGTAATATCTTGGCTTCTAAATAAGCTAGAACATTGATTTTAACTGCTAAACCTACATGTTCAGGGTCAATGAATCCAATGGTTGGAGTTACAAAGCAATTTTTTGTATTCTTCTTAAAAAAAAAAGTATATGGGCACAGGCAGCCATTGCTCTGCAGGATCCATAGGCTAATTGGATCTCCTGCAAAATTGGTACTCCAAACATGAGGATGGCATGCTTAAACCAACAACCACAGACGTCCTCCCAGCCCCAAAGTCCATCATTGAGATGGTACAATGCAAATGCAAAACTGACTGTTCTTCTGGCAGATGTTCATGCAGAGCTAAGAACTTAGCCTGTACCGACATGTGCAGCAGCCAGTGCCAGAACGATGACGATTCCCAAGCTGTGACGCACGAAAGTGATGATGATGAACTAATCTAACAGCCCAGCTCACATTGGCATGCATTGGACTCGCCATTCACATATCACATCACACATAGCATAAACGCTTATACATAGTCAAGAGACACAACCCGCCTGTCATTACACATAGAGTAAATACACATCCCACAAACAGAACAACCAGCACGCCATACACTCCCCACATTCCTCCCATTCATTTATTTTGTTTCATTCCCTATTTTTATCATTAAATATGATATACGGAGCTTATTCTCCATGCCGCACCCGCCTTGAAGTCCTGCCTGAGAGCGTTCCACACTTCCTGTTTGCGCCAACTCAAGATCCCCAAAATCTGGCGAAGAGCCCTAGTTGTTGCTATCCCTAAACCGAATAAGCCTGAAGGGGACCCTAAGAGTTACCGTCCCATCTCTCTGTTATGCATCCCCTTCAAGATCCTCGAGACGGGGCCGTCTTTATAGACCTGACGGCTGCCTACGATACCGTATGGCATCGCGGCCTCACCTGCAAGCTGCTCCGCCTGCTGCCGGACAGGCACATGGTCAGAATGATCATGGAGCTCATCCGTAACCGCAGCTTTACCCTTACCACCGGTTGCGGACAGCTAAGCAGGCTTCGACGCCTTAAGAACGGCGTCCCTCAGGGATCGGTCCTGGCCCCCCTCCTCTATAATATCTACACCTATGACCTGCCCAACACACTCTCGCGGAAGTACGCCTACGCAGACGACCTCGCAGTGGTGTACTCTGCTGGAAATTGGCAGTCTGTGGAGGGGATTCTGAGCCAGGACATGCAGACACTAGTGGCATACTTCCGGAAATGGAGATTGAAGCTTAGCGAGGCAAAGACGGTGTCGGCTGCCTTCCACCTTAACAACAGGGAGGCTAAATGTGAGCTTAGAGTATACCTAGATGGAACTCCCCTGCCATGTTCCGCTGAGCCAATCTATCTCGGCGTGACATTGGACAGGACGCTCACGTTTCGCCGGCACCTCGAGTCACTGCGCAAGAAGTTAACAGCTCGTGTGGCGTTGATGAGGCGACTGGTTGGCTCAGGCTGGGGCGCCGGCGCAAAGACCTTGCACACGGCAGCCCTAGCCCTCCTTTATTCAACTAGTGAATACTGCGCCCCAGTATGGTGTCGCAGTGCCCACACCCGCCTCATCGACTCGCCTATAAACGAAGCCTTGCGGTTTGTGACAGGATGCCTGCGTCCTACCCCCGTGGACAACCTTCCCATCCTAGCAGGCATCCAGCCCGCAGGCCTCCGCCGCATGGGAGCCACAGCACGTCTCGCCTGCCGGGCCGTGGAGCTTAATAACCATCTGCTCCACGATAGGCTCACTATAACAGCGGAGCCCTCCCGGCGTCTCAAGTCGAGACACCCATTTGTGCCAGATGCACAGGATCTCAGGCAGCAATGCAGAGATCTTAACATCAGTGCGGCAGGATGGGCGGATTATATGTGGCGCGCGGAGTGGGAGGCAAACACCTCCAAACTCCGCGACCATATCCCAGTCGCCGGCCCTGAGCCCCTCGGGATGGACTTGCCAAGGCTATCCTGGGTGAGGCTCAATCGTCTCCGGACCGGCATCGGGCGTTTCCGCTCATCAATGCACAGATGGGGCTTGGCCCCAAATGCGTCGTGCGAGTGTGGCGCAGAGGACCAAACCGCAGACCATGTTATCCTGGATTGCCCGGTGTACCACCCACCCAACGGGATGCATGTTCTGTCGGTACTAGATGACGAGACGATGACGTGGCTTCTGGAGGGGTGTCCAGAAATATAGCCCGGGTGAGCCCCTCAACCAGGTCTCGGGGTGGTAAAAGGGTAGCCCCTCGGCCCCGAGCATGGTGGAGTGGAGAGGAAAACAACTACCCATACGCCGAAAGAAGATCATTAAATATGCCATTAGGCTAAAGATTTACCTGCCTCTGTATTGCCTTACTGGTTGCTGGCTGTTGCCATGACATCCAAAAATGCATAGATTAGCAAATCCCCCCAAAAAGCCAACAAAAGTTTAAATCATAACATCGAGACTATCTAATGCAGGAGGTTGTCGTGATCATACTGTGGTCTGTGGACTCACGTATGGAAGTAATAGAAAAACGACAATTTCTTAAAGTATAAGTTACACATTTTTATGTGATGATATAAAAAAAAAAAGAATACAAAAAATTGCTTTGTAACTACAACCATTGGATTCCTTGACCCTGAAAATGTAGGTTTAGCAGTTAAAAAGTTCTAGCTTATTTAGAAGCCAAGATATTACAAAACGTGTGTATTATGGCGGCCATTTCTTAAATGCCAAGATGGCCACCTTTCAGACATCTGTGCAAATGGAAACATATATTTTCTGATTCCTCATACAATGCCCTTTCCAAAAATTTATAGATTAGCAAATCCCCAAAAAATTCCCACGAAATTATATAACAAACCTGACTAATAAGTAAGTAGCCTTGAGAACCGATGGTTCTCGAGCCTAATGGCCCATAGGGAAGGAGCCTATCTCCTGTTTCCGTAGCGTGAGGCGGCTTAATGTACAAGTTAGTACACCCCCTGGACATGACGCTGGTATGTCGCAGGGTCTTACCCCCTGGTAACAGCCACGGTCATCTTCAGAGCCAGAGGCAGCACATACCACCACATACCTTTGCTGCTGTGTGTCCTCGGGGCTCAGATCCGTTACAACGGAGGACGAGGTAGCAGGCCTAGCTACACAGCTAGCTACCATAGGGGGCTCGTCACCGTGTAGCTGACTGCTGCTGGCGACTTTGCTGGTGCTGCTCTCGCTCTCGTCAACCTCTCCATCCATAACGTTCTCTAACTCGCTGGTGTTGCTCTCTTCGCAAATGTTCTTCCCTCTCCTAAATGCCTGGAGAAGGCTCAACTGTCTTTTGGAAATTTTCACATCAAATCACACTAGACACTAGACACTAACTTAGGCAGCTAGTTGAATGAAAATGATTTGAGCGCCAGAAATCAAGATCAAATATATTTACATTTACATTTTAGTCAAATCAAATCAAATGTATTTACAATAGTGACAGTGACGTAAACACCAATCATTGGCCTTTATGTAATGTTTCAAACTAACGGGTTGAGTGATTGGCTGAACGCAACGTGAGAGAGTTGCGTTAAGCACGTTTATTAGAGAAAATAAATTGTACGCATAGTGCATACAGGACTCCGGCTGCTGGCGCCACTGCTGACAGCAGTGGGAAGCTTGTTCCACCAGCGGGGCGCCAGGACAGTGAATAGCTGTGACTGAGTTGCACGGCTGCTGCATCCACGTAGAGGTGGTGGTGCCATTTGTGTGTGTGTGTGTGTGTGTGTGTGTGTGTGTGTGTGTGTGATTTCATCAAACATCTTGTAAAAATACAAATAGAAAACACACAACTTCACAGTTCACATTTTCTAAAAACTTTATTCAACCGCTTCTCTTTACATCTCCTAAACTAACAATCAAGCAACATCTAGTACCAGGAATCCATGATGCGCCTCATGGACATGAACCTCATGTTGTTGTTGCCGTGGCACATCTCCCTGAAGTTCCTGTACTCGCCGGGCCTCATGTACCACATCCTGCCCATGTAGCTGGGCTGCTCGTACATGAGCCAGTGGCCCTCCATCACGTTGCAGGACATGCAGTTGTTCATGCGGTAGTGGTCCTGGACATTGTCACAGTCGTCCATCATCTCGTGCATCTGACCAGCGAAGCTCTCCTTCTCATAGATCCTCATCCTGTAGTTGCCCCTGTGCTGTAATGGGATCAGGAAGACATGGGTTTAATAGGAGGATTGACAGATAGATGGATAGACAGAGAGATAGATAGATAGATAGATGGTCGTGTGGACCTACCATGGGGATGAAGCGGCAGGAGCTGACGTTCCAGTTGAACATGTTCTGGTAGTCAGAGTACTCTCCCCTCTTGAAGAACCACTGGTTGCCCATGTAGTTGTGCTGGTCGTAGGCCATCCAGCAGCCGTTGTGCACCCTGCAGGACTGGCTGCGGCTCATGTAGGAGGACATGTTGGGGCAGTCGCCACTACAGTCGTAGGAGCGGCCTCCGAAGTTCCTCTCCTCGTAGAAGGTGATCTTGCCCATCATGTTCATGTCGGAACTCATTTTGTTAGTGGTGAGTAGCTGCTAATGCTAGCTGCTGTTACTGGTCCTAGAGGTGGTGGTGAGTGACTGACTTGCTACCTGTTGGGAAGCCCTCCATTTTATACCTGTGGGGCCAGGGGCCTCTGCCATTGTTTGGAGAGAATGAGAGGCCCTGAGTCAGCGACATGCCTGATGCGTTGGTCGCTAATGGTCCAAGGTTTTAATTTGGTGATCAGACACAGGAAAGGTTTGAAAATGTATTTGCTGAAGCCCTTTCTCCTTTTTTCCCTCAATTTCTCAAAACTCTAAACACAAATCTGAAGAGTTAACCATTTTGTCAAAACTCTCTTCTCTCTTCTCAAAATGTATTATTTCCACCAAAACGATACACACAGCTTTCTTATGAATTTCTCTCACAGAGCATCAATTAAACACTAGTGTGATAAACCTAAAACACAACCATCAACACTGTTTTGGCAGTATAGAAACTGAGGTTTTTATTTGTTTGGTTGCAATATTATGGTACATACAGTATAAAGACTGCTGCCATATTGTAATACAATGCTGTGACTATATCATAGGAACATTGCATTGACACAGCCATTGTATCAGAATAGGATACGATGTACATGTCTATCCAATGATCTCCAATTGGGCGAGACTCACAACCCAGATTACAGTCATACTGTAAACTTATAGTTGATACTGCAACATTGTTAGAGTTCTGAAAATACACAAATATTACCTATTTTGGCAAAGATCACAGTAATTGCAGTAATTATGAATTACTAAAAACTAGAGTAAGAAACTGCCTTTCTGGGGATGTAATGATGAAATCAGTACACAAATACCAAAGGTGACAATACTGGAATACATACAATGTTCAGCTGACTGAACTAACTGCAATTTGTTCTTTTTTTTCATAGGCCCACAAAAAAGAATAATGAAAAATTAAATACGGTGAAACAGATCTACATGTAAATAAGTCTTCATCCCGCCTCCAATCCTGATCAGGCCAGAGGATACCTGGCCAGACAGCGGGGGGAATGCGTCTGAGAAAAGTATAGGCCTATCCAATATATTCAGGGCTTGACATTAACAGGGCTTAAAGTGGGAAAAAATCCTGTGCCTGAAACTTTTTCTTGGGGAGGGGGGTCACAGTTTGAAATATTGGGAGAGCGGGTACAGAAGACAGCTTCTTGTCTCAATGTTTAAATGCATTAATACTATTTTATAGTCAATACAAAATATATGTCTCAATGTTAAAATGCATTAATACTGTTTTATACTCAATACAAAATAAAATAATATATTTAGATGTCTTTAAAAGAACAAACTGATTGCATCACTTATTAAGCCACTATCACTATAACAATACAGATTGGCGTGGTGCAACCGAAATTAGTAAACAACTAGTTTGAAACTAGCTAGTAACAACTAGGGGTTTAGTACCTACTAAATGCCTGCATGTTGTAATGTATGCACATATTTTGCTACCACGGTTGCCAGACGGAATTGACAATGTCCAGCCGAACCGGTCTAAAATCTGCCGAATCCACCTGTCCAGTGTGACCAAAAGTAGCCCAATCTGGCAACACTGCTTGCTACGTTCTTGCAGCTCGCGTGAACACAGGTTCTTCCATCAGCGCTCGCCTGCCGCTTCGATTGCAGACTCAAGTTAACGCGCGTGCAGAAAGATGCCACGGAACTCATGTTCGGTAGCTTTCTTTCAAGGAATTTAAAAACTAAGAATTGTTATTTCTCGCCGTGAGAAATAGAGGTGCGGCGTGAGAGCGTGAGAACTGGTTGACATGCGTGAGTCTCACGGCGATTGCGTGAGACTTGGCAGCTCTGCTAAGGCTTCCCGTCACTACTCTCCTCTATCCATGCCCAGCGCCATTTGTTCCTTACTCCTCGTTCTAGTATAGCTCTGTCTTCGCCAGGTTTAAGAAACTTGGCTTCCATTTTAATAGTCTCTTACTAAAGTTAGCGAGATAGCGGGCTGCTAAAAGCGAACGTCGCTACAAGCTAACATTACACTCATTCAAACTTCTTAAGGCCCGCCCCACTACTCTGCCTCCGATTGGCTAGAAGTCGTTGGTTGGCTTGAGCAATGTGATACCATTGGTAGGCGGAACTGTGTCTTTGCTGAAGATGACTTTTTAAATTACGACGTAAACAAATAGCATGTGATTTTTTAATTTATTTTTTGCTCAAAATTCCCGCGCGCCGGAAATACGGCACCGTGCCAGAGAACTTTAAGCCCTGCATTAAGCTTGTTCAGGTACTTGTCCTTCGGAGTGAATTTATCTTTTATTTGTCAAGTTATTAAATAATAACTCAAAATTAAATAATTTTGAGTTATTTAATGAAGTTTAATTTGGATTTGGAATTTGAAATTATAATCAATATTCACAATTAATTAGTTGTGTTCTTATTTGTTGATAATCCAATGTGATAACTTGCATGACGTAGTGTAACAATTTATCCGCAGATGGGGCAAATTGTCACAAATGCACACTGTCTATTTAATGGTCGACAGCTCTGTACTGAAATAAGATATGAAGATTTAATCAATATAAAATATGTGCCCAAGACTTTCTTCTTTCATTTGGTATGACATTAATACCATTGTGATGTATTGTATACAGTAAATGTTAGACAGCGTGTGACAACATACCCACTCAGACGACATTGATTTTTTTGTAACGGCAGCATACATCTCCCTGTACATGATTCCATTAGGTGGAATCATCAGAAAACATGGTGTACATTTTCATAGTTATGCTGGTGATACTCAGCTGTACATATCAGTATTGCCTGATAATTCACATGCACTCAGCTCGCTGGAGAATTGTTTCCGAGATATAAAACTTTGGATGTCCAAACAATTTCTACAACTAAATCAGGACAAAACGGAGATTCTTGTCATTGGACCAAAACCACAAAAAGACAAATTGTCGAATACAATGGGAACCTTGCTTTCAAACTGCAAACATGAAGCTAAGAATCTAGGTGTGATTATAGATTCTGACTTAAGCTTTGAGCCTCACATCAAATCTATCACTAGATTTCAAGGTCCTTCTGCTTGTTTATAAAACTTTCACTGGCATAGCACCAGAATATTTGAAAGACCTTTTGCTAGCATATCAGCCCAATAGAGCTCTCAGGTCTTCTGCTAGCATATCAGCCCAATAGAGCTCTCAGGTCTTCTGACGCTGGTTTTCTCTGTGTACCACATGTACAAAAGAAGAGATTTGGTGAGGCTGCATTTTCATTTTATGTACCCAAATTGTGGAATGCACTGCCAGTTTACATTAGGGATGCAACCTCAGCAAATATGTTCAAGTCAAGACTAAAAAACAATCTTTTTAATATTGCCTTTAAATGACTAGATCATTAAATTAAGATTATAAAAACCCATCCTTTTAATATAGCATTTAAATTACAAAATATTAAATTAAGATTATATAATGATTAAAGCACTTTGAGCTGCTGCTGTTTGGAAAAGCGCTATACAAATAAAGTTATTGTTATTATTATTGGCAGAACACCCTCAATGGTGCTGGTGTTTCGTCCGATAACATTTAGCATTTCCCCGCTTTTCCTGGCACCTGGCCAGTTTTAGGTGCTTGAAGGAACATTGTGCTGCTGGCTTGAGTAACGTGTCGGCTTCTTTCACTACGGACTTAACATTACCACAAGCCAATTTCACGGTCAAGGAGGTTGGCACTTTCACAAGCAGTGGGGTTAATAACGGTCACACGCACACAATAGCATTAGAATTTCTGATACAACCTACGCCGCCTCATAGGCAGTGAGAATGAGGTGCGGCATAGCTTGTTAATACATACTACTTTTCCGATTGGACAACTGAAGGAGGAATTACATTTTTGCAGATATTAATACATATTGATTTATTTATTTTTCTCTTTGTTTCGACTTGTCCATCGGACAAGTGCAGAAGGAAGTCCACTTGTCCGAACATAAAATGTACTTGTCCCGGACAAGTGGACAAGCCTTAATGTCGAGCCCTGATATTACCGTACTTAGGGTGTGGCATTTTGAAGGCCAGTGTTTTCCAGGTGAACAATGTGTGCTAAATAATACGATTCGTGCTTAAAGTTTTGCAAAAATGTGACGAATTTCTATTTGAGTGAAGACAATGGAATTGTACTTAAAGTTTATCAGTCTGGTCTTTGTTGATACATGAGCTCTAAGTTTTCAGACTTCTGTATGTGTGGTTACGTTATGTTGGTAAATTAAAAGGGGCTGGGCTTATTGATATCGCCAGCCCAGGCTTGCTCTTCTGGGTGGGGGTGTTGCATCCATCGTCCTGTATGCGTGTGGGTCCTCCTGTCCTGCTGTGTTTTGTGTTCCCCTCTATCTCCTCCTCTCACAACACAGGTGTCTGTCCACCATTGGCCTGTCATTCCCATCCGTCATCACTCACACACCTGTTCCAGACCAAACTACAGTCCTCCATCTATTTAAAGGCCCTCCTGTCCTCTGTTCAGGAGTCTTTCCTGTTTTGTTTGGTGTCCATTGTTGAAAGTGCATTGGTAGCTGTTTGTTGTTACGGTTATATAGTACAGTAAGTATAGTACACTATAGTGTTTTGTTTTTGGACATGCAGGGACAAGGGGATAGGTAAGCTGCCCATGGGTTTACTTTGCATCACAGAGTCACATCTTTGTTATAAACATTAGGCTAGGTACGGGTGACCCCCATGTGTTTCTAGTAGGCTATATTGTTTTGTGGTTAGGCAGCAGGGACTGTCTTTTAATTAGTTATTTTCTTTGGCAACGTTCACAGTCCCCTTGTTCCCTTTTGGCGATAATTTGTGTGAAAACATATTCTTTAGTCCTGGTTCATAGCAAGAGGTAGTAGCGCTGCAGTCCTTACAGCAGTGGGATGTTCGTTCTGCGTAGAACTGGTGTAAACAGCTTGCGTACAGAGACAAGCAAGAACGTTTACGCACACCAACATTCGGATTTAGAAATCGGTGGACAAGCAAGTGAGGACTTGCGGTGCACAAGTTCCACACCTGTTTCCCTTTATAATAATAATAATAATATGAACTTTTATTTGTATAGCGCTTTTCCTGCAAACATTCCCAGTGAGCAATAGACGTCTTTTCAACCTCGCGTCTACAATATAAACCAATATAGACCAGCTATATTACGGCTATATTTTCTACTTATCTTAAATGCATGAAAACCGTTATTAAACCCCTCTAAACTGTCAGAATACGTCCCAGACGTCATGTAGTATGAGATTCCATGTAGTCTAGCATAGTTATTCATGCGGAAGTGGTGGTTTAAATTGCGTCTATACGTCGCTGTCCTTTAACCCAGATAAATGCGGTCTGTGTCTAAACCTGTTTTAGTCTAGCAGCACGTTGAGTTTAAATTAATACCCTAAACACCTGTAGATTGTCAAAATATGTACCAGACCGTCATTTAGTCTGAGATTCCAAGTAGTCCAGCATAGTTATTCATGCGGAAGTGGTGGTTTAAATTGCGTCTATATGTCGCTGTCCTTTAACCCAGATAAATGCGGTCTGTGTCTAAACCTGTTTTAGTCTAGCAGCACGTTGAGTTTAAATTAATACCCTAAACGCCTGTAGATTGTAAAAATATGTACCAGACCGTCATTTAGTCTGAGATTCCATGTAGTCTAGCATAGTTATTCATGCAGAAGTGGTGGTTTAAATTGCGTCTATACGTCGCTGTCCTTTAACCCAGATAAATGCTGTCTGTGTCTAAACCTGTTTTAGTCTAGCAGCACGTTGAGTTTAAATTAATACCCTAAACGCCTGTAGATTGTCAAAATATGTACCAGACCGTCATTTAGTCTGAGATTCCATGTAGTCTAGCATAGTTATTCATGCGGAAGTGGTGGTTTAAATTGCGTCTATACGTCGCTGTCCTTTAACCCAGATAAATGCGGTCTGTGTCTAAACATATTTTCTACTTATCTCAAATGCATTAAAACCGTTATTAAACCCATTCTATTGTCCTTACGCTCTACTCTATGACTATGAGGCTGGGAAGACAAATCGGCAACACACTACATGAACTGAATTGAGATTATATAGAAAAATAGTCATAGTACCTGGTGTTGATGACTGCAGAGGAGAGTCTATCATTGTAGAGTCATCAGTGGCTTTTCAAACAAAGATCAAAGCACATGAACAACTTTAAACAGGAACAAGTAGCACAGAATGAGAGGAAAGACCAGTTATATTTTAAAAATACAAACGCATTGCTTACAGGCATATTCTTCTTTGTCCTTTTCTTTTAATTCAAAGAGGTCCATAGAAACTGATCGTTAAAAGGAAATATCGTTAAAATGTGCTTTCTTAAATACAAAAAACGTCACATAATAATCGCATTACGTTTTGCTACATGTAACCGGTTGGTTATTATTTCCAGTTTGCGGTTAATGTAATTTTGGTTAACAAATGCTTTCTTTCGCTACGATTGGAGACGGGTTACCACGTGACCATAGGACGTATTGAATTTCCCGGTTGGAACAGTGAAAAGTAGTATTTTTGGGATGTTTTGTACATTGGCACTACATTATTATTGTTAAAACACTATTCCACTAATACCATTATTATTATATAGTGGAATGCCTATATAAACTATTGTTGTGGTTAAACCGTGACCTACATTGACGTGCCAGAGAATGACTACCCTCCCTCGAAACCATCGCGGGTATCGCTTCTCGGCCTTTTGGCTAAGATCAAGTGTATCTGTTCTTATCAGTTTAATATCTGATACGTCCCCTACCCGGGGACGTTATATTAAATTGATTTTTGGAGCAGGGAGATGGAATAGGGGCTTGCTCCGTCCACACCACGCATCGACCTGGTATTGCAGTACCTCCAGGAACATAATATTTCAACGGCATTTCAAGGTCTAAATATAGGCCAAATTGGAAATTGAAACAACGTCTATGTTTAGACGTTGAATTGCCGTTGAAACATAGACAGGGAAACAACGTCTATGTTTCAACGGCATTTCAACTAAACATAGACGTTTTTTAAATTTCCAATTTGGCGGATATTTAGCCTCGATTTCGCCTAGACGTCTACGGGCCATTTAGACGTTGTTTAGACGTCTAATCAACGTAAAATTGCTCACTGGGTTGCAGCTTCATGAATCACAATCAACTCTAAATTTTGCACACCTGAACAAGCGTCTTGTCCCACCCTTTTAACGCCCATAGTTGCCTATAAATGGTCAGTGAAACAGACAGAGTGGCAAAAAAAATACATTTCACCCAGTGAGAATGAGAATGACGCATTTTAACAACAACAATACTACAATAATACAATACTATATACATATATCAGGGTTTTTCCTGCATAGAGAATTATGAGGCAGCCGCCTCCGTCATATTTCTAGCCGCCTCCAGCTCTCAACAAAACTCTGATGGTCGTATTCTACAAGCGTTGCACTCGGTGGATTTCTGTCATTTCTAACTGCAATTGCGGCATTGCGCCGACGTGGTGGTGGGGGCGCTGTTTCACAACTAAGTTAGCTTTTGTTTTTGCTAGCGAAATAGCTCAGGGCTCGACATTAAGGCTTGTCCGCTTGTCCGAGACAAGTACATTTTATGTTCGGACAATTGGACTTCCTCCTGCAGTTGTCCGATGGACAAGTCAAAACTAAAAAAGAAATCAATATGTATTAATATCTGCAAAACATGAATTCCTCCTTCTGATCTGAATAGTAAACAAATATATTACAAGCAAAGCGATGCCGCACCTCATTCTCGCTGAGGCTATTTCAGTCTCTCGTAGTTTGTTATCGTCGATGTTATAGAGTAGTTCATTCATAGTTCGTAAATTCGCTCAGAGCGTCAGAGCGCACACTGCGTTCAACGTCATAAAGAGACCAAGTAATTTGATTGAACAAAAGGCATTCCATGAGTGCTGATCAGATTCCAGAGCGAGTTTACGAACGCAGCCATAGTGTAGCCTACGTTGTGGGTCTCCTGTCACTAGTGCCATTCGCGTGAACGCGTATTCGCTTCTTCTCAATGCCGCTTATTTTCATGTAGTTCGATGCGATCGTATATTTTAGGTTTGAAGTTTTAAGACCAGCACATCGCAATGCGGACTTCAGAATGACACTAATGCTAGATTTCTCAATTTGAATATAGGATACTATCCAAAAGCTAGCAAATAAGATTGCTTCCATTGGGGAGGGACTATAGTTACAAACAGTGGTGTAGTCCAGTTTTTTCGAGTGGGTATACTGTGATTTTTCCCTCCCAGCCTCATATTGTTCATTTCGGAACGCCATAAAAATCCGCTCCCTGTCTAACGTTATATATATATATATATATATATATATATATATATATATATATATATATATATATATATATACATATATATATACAGTATGTATATAAATTACATGTTATAAGGCTGATCTGTTCATGATAGTGCTGCATTTTGACATATTTCATGTCGCATCTCCCCCCTTTGATGGTGTAGCCTATGACGCTATAGTCAGTCCCAATGGTCCAAAATTCAAGTGCTTCGTAACACAGACGGGGTGAATTTTATGAATGAAAGTGAAAGTTCTGTCACAAAACGCTGTTACGTATCCTCACACATTTTTAAGTGGGTATATGGAAATCCTTGGCCTTTCCTAATGGGTATACGGCGTAGTCCTGCGTATCACCTAGACTACACCACTGGTTACAAACATGTTTTGTAAATATTCATCCCTTTTGTGTAGATCTTAATCTAAAAGGGTTAGGGTTAGGGTAATCACTGATTACCCCCATTGTAACAATTTTAAATAATTACAAAATATTTTTTAATGAATACATTTGAAAATGAAGGATACATCATTATAAAATCAATAGTAGTCAAATGTGTTATTTGCATACACATACACTCACTGGCCACTTCATTAGGCACACCTTGGGGTTGGACCCCCTCTTTTGCCTTCAGAACTGCCTTAATTCTTCGTGGTATAGATTCAACAAGGTGCTGGAAACATTCCTCAGAGATTTTGGTCCATATTGACACTATAATATCACACAACAGCCCGTCTGGCACCAACAACCAATGCGAGGTTCAAAGTCACTTAAATCACATTCATTTCCCATTCTGATGCTTGGTTTGAACTTCAGCAGACCGTCTTGACCATGTCTACATGCCTAAATGCATTGAGTTGCTGCCACATGATTGGCTGATTAGATATTTGCGTTAACAAGCAGTTGAAAAGGTGTACCTAATGAAGTGGCCGGTGAGAGTATAATACATTATTATTAATATTTATTGCTTTTTCAAAATCTTTGGATTTGGTGGTGGGGGCGCTGTTTGGTGGTGGGGGCGCTGTTTCACAACTAAGTTAGCTTTTGTTTTTGCTAGCGAAATAGCTCAGGGCTCGACATTAAGGCTTGTCCGCTTGTCCGGGACAAGTACATTTTATGTTCGGACAATTGGACTTCCTCCTGCAGTTGTCCGATGGACAAGTGTAACGATGGTCAAACAGCCAAACTTATTTCAATCAATTCTTTTATTTGACCTGCAGAGAAGACATATAGAACACAATTCTTCTCTGGTCTGCTTGTGAATCCATTAAGATGGCGGCCATGTTCTGCTACCACCGTCTATGTACATTTCACATCAGGACAATCTGTTCACAGAAAGAACACAAACTTCCCTCAAACATTACAAACAACAATTACAAACAACATGTGGAGCAACATACCTGCAGAGAAGACATATAGAACACAATTCTTCTCTGGTCTGCTTGTGAATCTGCACGTTCAAAATAACATACAATAAATGTTCTGTTTCACATCATCACAATACATCACATCATCACAATACATGTAAAAACAAACAGCACAGTACTACACCAACATCTCCACCCTACATTACAAGATTCTCCACACAAACAACAAAACACGAGGAGCACTTTACATCACGCACATACCCATTAAGATGGCGGCCATGTTCTGGCACCACCGCAAGTACGGCAACAAGAGAAGGACAAAAGAACGCGCAGACCTGCAGTACACCCAAACTCCAAAGGGGGGCTCCAACAACAACCAGGGCTGCTCAAGCACGGCGAAACTCATCCACATTCACCACAACTAAACATACATTCCCAACTCTGTTACACCCACCTCCCCTGAATTTCGCCAACCTTGAGCAGCAACTATACATTTAAATACTACTTTTTACTTTTTACACTATTACATAGGGCCGCCAAAGGACAGGACAGCCAACTTAAAAAGTATCCTATAAGGATGAAGTGGAAAGAGAGGTAAACTATCTCTCCAACCAACTACTGGTGGTAGGATGCGTTCTACACCCCACAAGACCCTTTTTTTTCACTGTGTATTACTAGCCTTCAAGAGGCCACAACCTCTTATGAAACAATCAGAATAACGAACAAACCTATATGTCATAGGATGTCAGTGTGCACAGTGTATACATGCACTGAACTGAGCTTCGGCTTATCTAACTGTGGAAAGCCTGGAACACTGACCTACAAACAGCTCGAATGTTTGACTTAGTGTCTTGGATAATGTCTTGTCCTGACATAGTATAAATCAATCTGTCAACTGGTTTGATAAGGCGACCAAACTTGGACTTGACCTGTGTGACTGTACTAGGATGTTCACACTGTGTGACAGAAGCTAGAGTGTCAGTACGCTGTGTGTCACTAGCATCATCTGTCTGATTTGTGTTACCAGAAACATCAGTACAATCATCAGCGCTAACCACAAATCTAGAATCAGAGTTAATGGACTGATCTACCATTTGCTCCTCAGCCATCTGCTCGGGGACCCTCTGAGGGGCAAACGAGACTGAAGACACTACAGTGTTAGTAGCCTCTGTCCGTGAGTGGTCAGGGAATGGTAACTGGGTGACCCACTCCAGGGTTCTTCCCTTGGGATCCTTGGGCTCTGGAACAGTCAAAGGAACATCCCTCTCCCGAACAGCTCTTCCCCCATACTCCATGTCTTCAACCTCCCCTCCCTCACTCCCAGGACAGGAATCCACTCTCTCCGACTCGAACGCGGTTCCTCTACTCACTTCCCCAGGCAAGGAATCCTGTTCCACTTCCGACACGGACATGTCACTTGGCTCATTTGATGTATGAACAGCAGACAGGGATGAAACTGGGTCAGAGATCACACTCGTATCATACACCGGCAGAAAGTTCACCAACATCAATAGATTACGGTGGACTACCTTCTCTCGTCCAGTGACAGTGTCTTGTATCCTATATGTGTGAGTCTCAGAGTTCCTATCCACCACAGTGTATACAGTAGACTCCCAACGGTCAGCCACCTTTCTCTTTCCTCTCTCTCTCTTGTTCGCCAACAGCACACGGTCTCCGACGTCAATGGTGGGCCCTTTCACTCGTCTGTTGTAGAGCTCTGTGTGACGGTGCTGTTCTTTTATGACATGTTCCTGGGCTATGACCATAGCTTCTCTCAGATCCTTCGTGAGAGACATCACATACTTGTCGTAGCTGACCACAGCTGGATCATTCAGGACTGTCCGGAAGAGTATATCGACAGGGAGACGAGGAGTACGCCCAAACATCAGATAGAAAGGTGCATAGCCAGTTGACTCATGCGCTGTGCTATTGTACATGAACGTCAGAGTTTGCAAACGCCTCGGCCAGTTGATTTTTGCCTCTGGTTCAAGCGCTCGGATCATGTTACCGAGAGTTCTATTGAAACGTTCCACACTACCGTTACCCATCGGGTGATACGGGGTTGTGTGCGACTTTCTGACACCGGAGACTCTGAGCAGCTCACTCACTAGTTGACTCTCGAAGCTAGCTCCCTGGTCGCTATGGATACGTTCTGGGAACCCAAAGACGCAGAAGAACTTGTCCCATAGAACTCTCGCCACCTGTTTGGCTGACTGATCTTTGCAGGGGAATGCCTGGGCCATTCTTGTAAAATGGTCAGTAACAACTAACACATCAACTGACTTGTTCCTTGAGTCCTCCGCTGACCAGAAATCAATGCAAACCAGCTGAAGTGGCCTGGTTGATGTGATACTCTGCAAAGGCGCCCTCGCAGCAGGTTCAACAGTCTTACTGACAATACACCGCTGGCAGTTACGGACGTAGTCTCTTACGTCTCTGTCGAGGTTGAGCCAGAAGAACCTCTGTCTGGCCAAGCCAAGACTCCTGAACTGACCTTGATGGCCGGCATGGTCATGAACACCTCTCAGAACTTCAACTTTCTTAGACTCAGGAACCACATACTGGCGGCGTTTTGACTTCACGACTTGATCCCTCGAGACTCTGTAGAGTATCCCATTGCTCACAACAAGTTTCTCCCAGTGCTTCAGGTACCTCATGACTGTGACTGATTCCTTATCTCTCTCTCTCCTGGAGGGTCTCCGATGTCTCTCCACATAGTACAAGACTCGAGAGAGAGTTCTGTCTCTGAGCTGTTCATCCCGGAGTTCCTTCTCACTGTAAGCAGGAAGTGAGTCCTGACCACCTGGGACTAACTGAGGCAAATGGTGCAAGACTGCTACAGCACGCGTTCTTGCTCCGACCTCCCACAGATCGTCATATGACTGTAGAACAACAGACACTTAATCCATCTCCATAGACTGAGCGTGGACATGCAGAGGTGATGGGACACTTTGAGCGTAACTCTCTGCCTGGCGTGGAGTGTCACCACTATCATTGGACGACCGGAAGGCGTCCTGTACAGAAGCACTCGACACATCCTGGACTTCGGAGAGAAGATTCTTGTAGGGCTCTTCAAGTAATCTGTGACTGACTCTCTGCTTGACGAAAGGCACACGACTCAAGGCATCAGCGACAACATTCTGTGGGCCTGGCACGTACTTGATGTCGAAGTTATAGCTCGCTAACTTAGCCACCCATCGTTGCTCGCAGCAGTCCAGCTTGGGCTTCGTCATGATATGAGTCAATGGATTATTGTCCGTCCAAACAGTGAAATCATGCCCCTTCAACCAATGGCTGAACTTGTCACAGACACTCCACTTCAAGGCTAGGAATTCCAACCGATGGGCTGGGTAGTTTCTCTGAGACTGAGAGAGGGACTTGCTGGCGAATGCGATTGGCCTCGCTCGGTCTTCACCCTCTTGGATCTGCGACAGGACAGCACCGATGCCATCAAGGGACGCGTCCGTTGACAGCATGAAGGGACGGCTGAAGTCAGGGTGAGCCAGGACAGCCGTCTCAACCAGCGCCGTTTTCAGCTTCTGGAAAGCCTGCTCCGTTTCGGGGGTCCAGTCAGTAACATTCAACTTCCTGCTTTGTGACCTTTGTTTGGACTGTTTCACCTTCCCTTTTCTCTTCTGGCCCGTCAACAGAGAGAAGAGAGGCTTTGCAATAGCGGAGAAGTTAGGCACAAAGTGCTGGTAATAATTGATCATCCCCAAGAAAGATCTGATTCGTTTCTGTGAGGGGGTTACACCGTCCGCTTCCATCAGGTCAGCACTTGTCATCTTTGCGATGCTCTCAACTTTGCTGGGATCAGTCAACACACCGTTGTCATTAATTATGTGGCCGAGGAATTTGACGGATTTCCGGAGAAAAAAACACTTCTTGGGGGCCAATTTCAGGTTATGACCACGCAGTCTACTGAACACCATCTCCAAGCGTTCCAGAGCTGTCCTCTCATCAGGGGCATACACCAATAAATCATCCAGATAAACCAGTAAGCTCAGATAGTTCTGGTCTCCGAAAATGCTAGTCATCATACGCATGAAGCTCCCAGGACTATTACAGAGGCCCTGCGGGAGGCGATTATACTCATACAAGCCCATAGGTGTTGTAAAGGCAGAGTACTTTCTGTCATCCTCGTGTAGTGGCATGTTATAAAACCCTGAGGTTAGATCCATAGTACTAAACAAGGAGTTACCTCCAAGTGCAGCTAAGCAGTCGGCCTGGTGAGGGAGAGGGTGAGCATCCTTCAGGGTCCTCTTGTTCAGCCAGCGAAAGTCTGTACAGATACGGAGATCTCCGTTCTTTTTCCATACAAGAACCAACGGAGATGCATATTCACTGGTTGACTTCCTGATTATATCTTTCTCCTCCATCTCACTCAGTACTTGGCGCAACTTCTGATACTGACTGGGGGGCACTCGTCTGAATGGGAGCCGGAATGGCCTGTGATCTGAGAGGTGAATGCGATGTATGAAGCCCTTTGCCTCTCCACAATCCAGGTGATGGCGTGAGAAGATGTCCTTGTAGCGCACAACCAGGTCAGCCATCTTGCTTCTACACTGTTCAGACACGTCACAGGAGTGTATGTCGAGCCCACTCAATCCCATGTACTTCAGTTCCTCATCAACAGTGCGGGCCGCATTTTCACTGGACGGGGTTACTTGACAGCAACTGAGTAGTGGGACCTCAGCAGGTCCGGTCTCATCCATGTCCTCGAGCGCAATGCAGGAGAAGACGTCGGCCAATTTAGCATTGCGTCTTACCAAGACGGGCCTGTCGGACGAGTTGATCAGCTTCAATGGAACCCATCCGTCTCCCCACAAAGGAGTAACAACTCTGGCCACCAGAACCCCTCTTGGAGCTGAGCGACACGATGTGGGCTCTGTCATCACAGCGCTACCAGGAGACACAATAGTGGACTTGGGTAGCTTGCCCCACATCAGGTACTCCCGACCAGGCTCAAGACACACGGCTGAGTTGCACCTGACTGTGCCTATCTTGTCAGGTATGACGTCACCTCGCCAACGGTTCAGACCAGCGAGCATCGAGAGAAACTGTTCAGATTCTGGATCGCCAGCAGGACAGGGCGTAGACACAGCCTTCCAGTAGCCATCACATTGCTTATACTGCCGGAGGATATATTTAATAACATTGGTGCCTAGTATCAACTCATCATGCTGGCCTTCAACTACCAGAGTGGGAACCATAATCCTACAGCCATACACCTCCATTTCCACGTTGAAAGCTGACTCAGGCTTGACACGGCGACCACCACAGCCAACAAGCACCACATTTGAACTGAACTGGTTATGCTCTGTAGCAACTCCAACCTCTCTAAGCTTTCCCTCTGCCGTCTTACTCATTGTACAAGCCATAGACCCACTGTCTAGCATAGCATTTAGAGTCACTGTATTACCAACTGTCACAGGTGTGTAGAAAAGGCTGTCACTACCACTAATTGTATGCGTATTCTGATAAACAATATCTTCAGAGTTATCACTTGAGCTTTTGAGAGCTATATACACTGTCTCAGCACTAGATTCGTCCTCACAATGGGAGTTTACTTGGCGACCTATACTTTCTCCCTCTGAATACAGGCCACCTAGTTTCCCTGAGGCTGAGGTGCTCGGGACGACCTGGTGGGACACTCAACTTTTGTGTGACCTGGGGCTAAACAGACAAAGCACAGCCTCTCTGACATGCAGTGTGAGATGGTAGTGTGTCTACTGTCATCACAGACTCGGCAGGCCTTCTCACGGGCGCCACCCTGGTATCTTCCGCCACGAGGAGCACTGTCACGCTGCTGCACTTTCCCCATCATCTGCTCCAGCCTCTCCATAATGCGAGCAAGAATCCTGTCTTCAGATTGCTGAGTGTTCTGGGCCACAGCAGTCGCGGAGGAGGGGCACGGAAGCTGGCCTAAAGCATGGTCCTGGGAAGGAATGAGGGTAGAAGGCGGACACTGTGTGTGGTACACTGGACTATGGGCAGGAGCAGGGGGGTACTGGGTGGAACACTGCTCAGACACAGACTGAATCGAAGGCTCTGGATGAGACTGCACAGTGTGGAGGGCGGTGGCATGGCTCTTCAATGGCACAGAACTACCGGTCCTGCCAGAGGCTCTCAGCTCTCTCTGATAATTATCAATCTTCAACTGTATGTCTCGTGAGCTCCACTCCTCAATAGCCTTGCATTCCAGAATACGGGATAGTCCAGAGTCCGGGCAATGCCTGACAAACATCCGTGCTACCTCTTCACCTATGTTCTCCATCCTCCTACCTTGTCTGCGAAGGCCCTCACCAGCTACATCAGCTGCTTTGTTGATCCTCAACCAGTAGTCTACAGGGTTCTCATTGGGTCTGGGTAGAGTGGCATAGAAATCTGACAACGGGAGGCATGATGACACATCACTGAAGTACTTGAGAAGGATATCATAGATGAGATCAGGGTTCTGCTTCACATCAAGTGTCTGATCGCTACGCAAACCAACCCTCACAACATCCTTTGCCTTACCCATCAGCCTTGCCAGTATCTCCTCAGCCTGTTCATGCATTGGACATTTCTGCTTTCTCAGATAAGCTTTAGACATGTCAATCCAGTCCAGGACTGAACACTTATCAGAACTATCACCTCGGAACATTGGTGGTTCCCTGTCTGATTTTACATTCACAGTAACGCGCGGAACCTCCTGTCTAACAACATTAGGATCAGTTACAGGATCTGGAGGCGATGTGCAGTTGATGTGTGCACTGCTCATACTACTTGAGTGAACTACACCAGCTGAAATTAACTTGGTTACAATGGACTCGCCAATCTGAGCACCTAGCTGACCCATCATGTCTGAAAGGTGATAAAGAGCTTCAGTGTCATTAACACTGGGTGTGGATGTGGGAGGAGCCTCCCCTGTAAACTGTCCGACAGCAGCACAACCTGGGTCCTGACCTGACCCTGTGCCTCTACCACTGTCAGTAAACAACTGGGAACACCCCACCTCCCTACTATTCAACCCACCGATGACAGCACTGTCTGCTCTGCTCTGACATGCCCCCCATGCACCCCTCCCCATAGGCAACACTGGACTGGCAAAAATCTCATCATTAAAACCTGGCCTCTGAGCCATAGTGGTACAGACTTGCGTTGTGTAATATTACTGAATGAAAAAAAATAATAATAATAATAATATAGTAAAAAAAAATATAAAGTTACAGCAGGACATAAAAACCAAAACAATCAAAGCACTTTTTAAACTGATGTAATCACAGACCTCAGACTGAATGACCATTTACTATAATACTCTGACCACTCTTGATCTATCACACTAAGACCTGGCATCCACGCAGCATCCACGGAGATCGGCGTTCAGCTGATCTTGAGATCGACGTGTCACGGCACCAGTGTAACGATGGTCAAACAGCCAAACTTATTTCAATCAATTCTTTTATTTGACCTGCAGAGAAGACATATAGAACACAATTCTTCTCTGGTCTGCTTGTGAATCCATTAAGATGGCGGCCATGTTCTGCTACCACCGTCTATGTACATTTCACATCAGGACAATCTGTTCACAGAAAGAACACAAACTTCCCTCAAACATTACAAACAACAATTACAAACAACATGTGGAGCAACATACCTGCAGAGAAGACATATAGAACACAATTCTTCTCTGGTCTGCTTGTGAATCTGCACGTTCAAAATAACATACAATAAATGTTCTGTTTCACATCATCACAATACATCACATCATCACAATACATGTAAAAACAAACAGCACAGTACTACACCAACATCTCCACCCTACATTACAAGATTCTCCACACAAACAACAAAACACGAGGAGCACTTTACATCACGCACATACCCATTAAGATGGCGGCCATGTTCTGGCACCACCGCAAGTACGGCAACAAGAGAAGGACAAAAGAACGCGCAGACCTGCAGTACACCCAAACTCCAAAGGGGGGCTCCAACAACAACCAGGGCTGCTCAAGCACGGCGAAACTCATCCACATTCACCACAACTAAACATACATTCCCAACTCTGTTACACAAGTCAAAACTAAAAAAGAAATCAATATGTATTAATATCTGCAAAACATGAATTCCTCCTTCTGATCTGAATAGTAAACAAATATATTACAAGCAAAGCGATGCCGCACCTCATTCTCGCTGAGGCTATTTCAGTCTCTCGTAGTTTGTTATCGTCGATGTTATAGAGTAGTTCATTCATAGTTCGTAAATTCGCTCAGAGCGCCAGAGCGCACACTGCGTTCAACGTCATAAAGAGACCAAGTAATTTGATTGGACAAAAGGCATTCCATGAGTGCTGATCAGATTCCAGAGCGAGTTTACGAACGCAGCCATAGTGTAGCCTACGTTGTGGGTCTCCTGTCACTAGTGCCATTCGCGTGAACGCGTATTCGCTTCTTCTCTATGCCGCTTATTTTCATGTAGTTCGATGCGATCGTATATTTTAGGTTTGAAGTTTTAAGACCAGCACATCGCAATGCGGACTTCAGAATGACACTAATGATAGATTTCTCAATTTGAATATAGGATACTATCCAAAAGCTAGCAAATAAGATTGCTTCCATTGGGGAGGGACTATAGTTACAAACAGTGGTGTAGTCCAGTTTTTTCGAGTGGGTATACTGTGATTTTTCCCTCCCAGCCTCATATTGTTCATTTCGGAACGCCATAAAAATCCGCTCCCTGTCTAACGTTATATATAGGGATGTCCCGATCCGATACTGAGATCGGATATCGACCCGATATTGGTCCTGAATGCTGGATCGGAGATCGGACCAGAAAAAAAAAAGGCTCCGATCCGATCCTACTGTCATCCGCAGTCAAACTTATGTGTATAAGCGATGAGAGAATAAAAACAGTGAACAGAAACACGTGTCGCAGAAATCCTTCACGCAAGTCCTATATGCGCTTAAAATGCGCATAGCGCTTCACGCGAGTCCTATATGCGCTTAAAATGCGCATAGCGCTGCGCTGTGTGCTTCCGGTTTCATTACAAAGAGGTTAACCCTATGTGCCTGACGTCTAACAACATTCAAATTACTCTAACTTCATATTTTTTCGGATTTCAATGTATGACACATCATTTGAAAGCTTATGATCCGTAGTTCCAATCCACAACACGTCGCATTTGTTGCTTTAATAAAGGCTGGCAGTCTTTAATTTAACTGTTGTTGGTGTGGACTATATACTGGGGAGGTATTTGAATGAATGAATGAATGAATGGTCTTTATTGTCATTGCTACAGTACAGGTACCAAACAACGAAATTTAGGAGGGGTGGCTCCCCTGGTGTTAGGAAAAAAAAAAAAATAAATAAATAATATTCAGGGGTCAAAAAATTTATACAAATATCGGATCGGTATCGGTATCGCCGATACCCGAAGCCCAGGTATCGGTATCGGTATCGGTAGTGAAAAAGTGGGATCGGGACATCCCTAGTTATATATATATACATATATATACAGTATGTATATAAATTACATGTTATAAGGCTGATCTGTTCATGATAGTGCTGCATTTTGACATATTTCATGTCGCATCTCCCCCCTTTGATGGTGTAGCCTATGACGCTATAGTCAGTCCCAATGGTCCAAAATTCAAGTGCTTCGTAACACAGACGGGGTGAATTTTATGAATGAAAGTGAAAGTTCTGTCACAAAACGCTGTTACGTATCCTCACACATTTTTAAGTGGGTATATGGAAATCCTTGGCCTTTCCTAATGGGTATACGGCGTAGTCCTGCGTATCACCTAGACTACACCACTGGTTACAAATATGTTTTGTAAATATTCATCCCTTTTGTGTAGATCTTAATCTAAAAGGGTTAGGGTTAGGGTAATCACTGATTACCCCCATTGTAACAATTTTAAATAATTACAAAATATTTTTTATTATAAAATCAATAGTAGTCAAATGTGTTATTTGCATACACATACACTCACTGGCCACTTCATTAGGCACACCTTGGGGTTGGACCCCCTCTTTTGCCCTCAGAACTGCCTTAATTCTTCGTGGTATAGATTCAACAAGGTGCTGGAAACATTCCTCAGAGATTTTGGTCCATATTGACACTTTCATATCACACAACAGCCCGTCTGGCACCAACAACCAATGCGAGGTTCAAAGTCAATTAAATCACCTTTATTTCCCATTCTGATGCTTGGTTTGAACTTCAGCAGACCGTCTTGACCATGTCTACATGCCTAAATGCATTGAGTTGCTGCCACATGATTGGCTGATTAGATATTTGCGTTAACAAGCAGTTGAAAAGGTGTACCTAATGAAGTGGCCGGTGAGAGTATAATACATTATTATTAATATTTATTGCTTTTTCAAAATCTTTGGATTTGGACAAGTAACTTGAGCTCTCGGACAAGTACAAGATAAGTTCACTTGTACCTGAAAAAGCTTAATGTCAAGCCCTGTAGCTGATAGTTGATGTTGACTGCTCAAGGAGAATACATATTTGAAAGTACAGAATGCCTGAGAGCCTTATATTGCATTATATTACATTATATTTTGATTGGTCATCTGTTGCCTGAATATTATATTGTGTTTTCCTTTACATAAATAATGAAATTTCCACCATAAATTGATGCAGAAAGGGCACAAATTGGTGCATCTAAATCAGGGGTGCCCAATACGTCGATCGCGATCGACCGGTCGATCGCAAAGGTAGTATGGGTAGATCGCATGGCATTGGAAAAAAAAATAAAAAATAAAAAGTTCAATTTTTTTTATAATAGTTCGCCTATCATCCATCCTCACTATGGCTTTTGCCACTTGATTGACGTACAGGTAAGCCAGTCTGCGATCTGATCTTTTCACCTAACACACGGTTCACCACGCATGCACAGTCAACAGCGCCAACTACAAAATACAAAATACCGGCGAGACTAATTAACTAGTTAGCCTTCCCATTTCTACTATTTACTACTAAAGAAAGGGTATACAAATGAGTGGGGAAGCTGGACCAAGTAAGAAACCAATAACGTATAACTTCCATCCAGAATGGGAGGAGGACTTTTACACGATGTGATATTGGAAGTGCGTCTGTCTGATCTGCAGATCTACGATGGCTGTTAGAAGGGAAATGTGGCAAAAGAGCGAAAACGTACAGCTGTAACGATAGCTTCTTATCGCGTCAGTCACGTTCTTGTTAAACACAAGAAGTCATTCAAAGACGGCGAAATTGTGAAAAAAGCGTTTCTCGAGGCTTCAGATTGCCTTTTCGATGACAGATCCACAGTGGCTGATGACACCTTGCAGCCTGCCTACACCTTGCAACCAGCTATTACAGCCCTGACTACTAGAAACTAGCTGCCTCCTCCCAGTGCCAGGTCTCCCACTAAGGTAGAGAAATGCATTTATTTCCTCCTTTCAAACTAGGGAATTACCTGTTTTGTATCTGGTTTACTTTTCTGTTTGTTGGATCAGTAGTTGGCTATGGTACTGCAGACTGGCTGTCAGTGTGTGAGTGAGAGAAAGTGAGTGTGTGTGTGTGTGTGTGTGTGTGTGTGTGTGTCAGGGTTTCCGTTAGAAAAATTTGCCGTCGGACATCGTGTCCGGGAAGAATTCGATTTACCGGACAAACGTGATATATTCCGGTCATCATATTAAAATATAATAAAAAAAAGTTATAATAAAATAATAAGTTATAATAAGTTATAATAAAATATAATAAAAAAAAGTTTTCTTCCAAATCTAATATAGCTGTTTGTCGCGGTGATTACTGTTGTGTAGCGGCCTATATATGCCATTTAATGTCTATTTCTCATCCGATACGATTAGATGCGAGCTATATAATATATAATAATATAACATGATTTGACGCATGCGCGCTATGCCATGCGTCAAATCCAGCGCTGAACGGGTCCAGCGCTGAACGGGCGCCTCACTGGGAACTGAACAGACAGCATCGATCAATGAACGGACTCCACATTACGTTAACTGAAGTTTGTTAAATTGTTTGGGATTAATGTGAGTTTTCTATTTTCTCTTTCCAGTTTTACCCTTTTTAAAAAATCAATAAAACAACGTCATTTCTATAACCAGGTCTCGCTGGTTGGGAAGGCATTTCGTTTAGCTCGGGAGTATGACAATGGGGAGAACATAACTGTTTATTGAGAAACAATTGATAGGCAGTCTGGGATACGTATATAAAGAAATACCACAATGTCTAGATGTATAACATTTTATTGAACAGTAACAGTGCAAGCATGTAGGCTTCTGGCGTGACACGGCTAGCCTAATTTCCGTTCATATGCCTTTTATCAGATAAAATAAAATAGAATAAAACTCTTTGAAAATAAATAGGCTTTAAATTAACTTGCAATGCGTATGTATAGGCTAATTTCCGTTCGATGTTACAGCCTAGGCCTATCGCCTATGCCTTTTCTCAGATAGATAGGGGATAGCCTTAAATAAAATAGCCTAGAGTAAAAACTCTGAAAATAACAATGGCTGCTCATATAATTCAGCTACTTATTAGGCCTACGTCGCTTTTTGGCAGCATTGAAGCGTGCAGCTGCGGACTTGAAATCAAAGCTGCAAAGTGTCTCTCCGCAACTTGCAATGCGCATTAGCCGTGTGACCTTGCCCTCCCCAAGGCGACTTCGGTCCGCAGTTTTAATTCGGTTCTGCAGAGAGAATCCTCTCTCTGCAGGCACACTGGAGACGGGAATCAAGCAGGCTATCTTGGCCAGTGTGGCCCACTCTGGGTAAATTTCGCTGAAGTCTCGGATGAGGACGTCGCAGGCTGTTGAGAAACGCAAGCCCCCATAACCACGAAGCGCTGTCATGACACCGATGGCATCTCGTTGCACGTTTGTGGCATCGATGACCGGGGCTGTGGCTGGTGCTGAGTCATCATCGCTGGTCATTTCTTGGCCAAAATGACCAATGATGGTCTGGATGGCCGGTTTAGCATATTCTTCAAGCGCTGAGGGGACGGAATGAGTGATAATGAATCAGTGATGGCCTATTTTTTTTTTATGACAAAATGACATCAACAGCCAGATTAACTGAAAAGTAGGAAGGTTTAAATGTTATCCTGTTGTTTTCATCATTGTTGTTATTATAGCCTAATAATTATTATTGTTATTATGATGATGATAATTATTATTAGCCTATGATGGGCGGCGGCCATAGTCTACATTTCGCAATTTAGACAAGCATTTTAGGTTATTCAAAAAGGATAGGCCTAAGAATTATACTATGCATTTTGCAACCAACTTAATTAAACAGGCTAGCTTCTACTTACCATCCTGCGTCTGTGGGTATTGGGAGGGGTTCAGAAGGATGTCGAAGCTGTTCAGTACATCTAGGGAATCTTCGGGGAATCGCTCGTGTAGTGCATCTACTAGATGCTGGATGTAGCGTGCTCGGGCATTTTTAAACGCCTGAACGGACCGGTCACCTACATGTGTCACATTAAATAATTGCTAAGCTTACTTTGTTTTGCCATCTTTCCATTAATTTAATCGCTCGCTATGGTGCACTTTGAGCTGCAACGTTTGCGTATTACTATGGTGGACGGGTTGGCAGGGTTGCCAGATAGGCATGGGTTACCGCCGAATGGGCTACTGTGTTTAAGCGGTAATAGACTGGTTAAGCTGTAATCCCATCTGGCATCAATCCCATGTGGCACCTGTGCGCTGTTTCGCATAGGCCGGCCTACACATTAGGAGTCATCATCATGCCGGTGTCAAATCATATCATAATAAAAGAAATACATAGCCTATATATTCGTCTTTTTCAAAATAGAAGGAATCAGAATGTGAACTTTAGCGAATTGTATTCAAAGGGAATTATTTTCACCGGACACTATGTCCGACGACTTTTCAATTTGTCGGACTTCAACAACTTTTACCGGACTAAGACCGGGAATTACCGGTTAACGGAAACCCAGGTGTGTGTGTGTGTGTGTGTGTGTGTGTGTGTAAGAGAGTGAGAGAGAGAGGGGGAGAGAGAGGGAGGGTTTGTGCTATGGCTCCCTATGCAGACTGGCAAATGTGTGTGTGTGTGTGTGTGTGTGTGTGTGTGTGTGTGTGTGTGTGTGTGTGTGTGTGTGTGTGTGAGAATGTGTGTGAGCGAGAATAGCAAAGAGGGAGGGTTTGTGATGGTCTTCTCCTGTGGCTGTGTGACAGAGAGAGGGAAAGTGTATTGTGAGTTTACTATGCAGGCTGGGAACTGTGTGTGTGTGTGTGTGTGTGTGTGTGTGTGTGTGTGTGTGTGTGTGTGTGTTTGTAGTACGTGCATGTACGTTTGCGATGTTGAAACTAGACTGGTAGATCTTGGCAGACTGGCTACTTGAAAAGTAGATCTTGGTTCCAAAAAGTGTGAGCACCCCTGATCTAAATTCACCAGAATGCAAGAAATTAAGTGTTTGATGTTTAAGGACCCCCAGACAGCCCTGCTTCATGGGTCCCCCTGATGTCAAACGCCTCTGGTACCACCTCCGCCTTATTTTGAGCCAGGAAAAACCCTGTATATATTTTAAACAATTCTAACAATTCTAAAGGAATCATATGCATTAACAGTATTACCTATTTATCTATTACCATTTACATTTCCCTGGGTTCCACTATTTTTGTTCTTATTATTACGGTACTATTATTTTACTCTTTTAATACTATATTATTAAATTCATATTTAATTTGTATTAGTTTATTACTTTTATCAGTTAACTTATAATTTGACCATTAGATACTAGTTTGGAAGCAGGGCTTTTATATTGAAATCAGGACTCTTAAATAAACAAATGAACTCTGCTAGTTAGAGCAACCCAAAACATCTATTCCAATGGAATAGTACACTTAATCTAAATAACTTATCCTACTCCCTATACTTCATATCAGTCTGCCAAAATCTATTTACAATGTCAATGTCAAATCCACAGTCAATGCAGGCGAATGATGCCCCTGTCCATGTGTCTGATGCTTGTCTTTAACTTACGGTTGGTTTTAGACTGGTAGCCAGTGTAGAGATCTCAGGATTGGTGTAATGTGTTCAAACTTCTTTGTATTTGTTAGGACCCTAGAAGCGGCAATTTGTATGAGCTGCAATTTACAAACAGCCCCTTTAGATAGGCCTGTTAGTAGACCATTACAATAATGAAGTCTATACTCGAAACAAATGTATGGATGAGCTTTTCAAGGTCTTGTTTGGATTCATTGTTGTTATATTTTTCAGGTGATAGTAGGCTGATTTAGTTATTGAGTTTATGTGGCTGTTGAAGTTTAGTTTAAAGTCTAGAATTACACCAAGACTTCTGACCAGTTTTTTTGGTTTGAGAGAGAGAATCAAGTTTTGCACTGACTTTCGATCTTTTGTCAGGTGCACCAAATACAATTATCTCTCTTTTGTCTTTGTTTAGTTGGAGGAGGTTTTGTGTCATCCAGGCATTTATTTGTTCAATGTAGTTACAGAGATTGTCGATGGAACTATAGTCGTACGGTGAGAGGGCTATGTAGATTTGAGTGTCATCCGCATCATTTTTTTCTTTTTTATGATGTGTCCCAATGGAAGCATGACAAGATTGAATAGGAGGGGGCCAAGGATTGATCCTTGTGGAACCCCGCATGTCATTTTAATGTTGCCGGACACAACGTTGCCAACGGAGACATGGGGTGTATAACTAAGATTTCCATTTCAAAGCGTTTCTCCAGCCAGCGGAGTTCGCATTTCTCCAGTGTCTGTGCGTACGCATGGGTCTGAGTGTGTGTGGACCGCACACGTTTTTTTTTTATTAATCCCAAAATTGGGGTCAAAGTTGTGTAGGCACGGTTTTGGGCGAAGAGACAAAGAGAAAGAGGGAGAAAGAGAGAGAGCTAGCAGGGGCGTGACAGTGCTGTCAATACCATAGTGTGTGTTTATGTGTGTGTGTGTGTGTGTGTGTGTGTGTGCAGGGCTGGACTGGGACAAAAATTAGGCCCTGCCATGTGGCTCAGACCGGCCCAACACAATCGGTCTGACACCGCCGATCAACATGCTGGCAGTCTGTTGAATATACCATTTGTAAAAAAAAAACTATAGAGCGGAGTAAGTGACATGGACAGCAAGTATACCAATGCAAGTGTGAACCAGTGTACTCACTCACTGTTGACGTACTCCACGGTGATGAGACATGGCTGCTGTATCTGTAGTAGGCCTAGCCCCCACAGTCGATCCAGAGAACATATCTGTCAGTTTCTGACATTGTGAGGCATCCTCTGCTACAGGGGCGGATTTAGGATTGTAGGAGATCCGGGGCTTTTTTCCGGGGAAAAATTTGCCTTCAACCTTCAACTTACCACCACCTTAAAGCGGACAAAAGGCACTGGAGAACACATATACATTCACACCCTTTAATGAAGCAAACTAATTGTGGTGGTTCTGGGCACAGAGGGAGGTCAGCACATGTAGCTCCCCCTGCAGGCCAGAACACGCCATTGGATAGCAGCTGACCTGTATTACAAAATAGACAGTAAACACACACACACACACACACACACACACACACACACACACACACACACACACACACACACGTCAGTCACCATCATTTATATTTGTATAGAATTACATAATTGATGGGCTGAGGCTAGTTATGTTATAGTATGTATATCAGGGCAGACTCTGTGCTCACCACTTATATTGTATTTAGAGTCTTGTCCTGTGTTATATGACGATATATTACATGTATTGTTGGCCTGTGTATAGTACTGTGAAATCAAATTCCCCCTGGGACATTAAACAAACTTAGTTAGTTAGCGTTACATCTTAGGATAGATTTGAGTCATGTTCTGTATACATACATACTACCATAAGGGCATACTTAATGTGGTTACTCCATGTTTACTAGCTGTAACATTAACATTACATCATTCTTTTTCACTTGTTACTCAGTCAACCAGAGTGCAGATATCAAAGACTATCAGCCTGTTATTCACTTTATTTGTATAAGTATTATCCTTTGTTTGATTTCTTACCATGTACCGTAACAGTACCTTGCTATGTTTCATTTTCATTATAACATAACGTTATGTTATGATAGCCAGCTAGCATTAGCAAACCGGAAAAGTAGTGTCAGTGAGTCAGTCACCTTTCTAATAAGATTCACAAACCTGAAACATCATCTATGTCATCACTGCTGGTGATGTCATTGTTGTCAGCTGCTGATACTGCTGCTGCAACAGTTCTTGGCGCTTGTTTTGTTGAAAAAAACTTTCGGATATCCATCCTTACAATTTTGCAAGTCAGGCACTGATTGAGATCACTTCTTCTTCAGGAAAGGGCAGGCTACGCAGTACGCAGGCTAATGTCGCGCAGCTGCTGCCTCTCTGTTGGACTCCGGTACTGCACGTTACTCACGAGATTTTTTTATTTTTTTTAAAGTAAAACATTCGGGGCTTTTCAGAAAACATCCGGGGCTTGAGCCCAAGTAGCCACCCCTTAGCCCCGCCCCTGCTCTGCTAGCTTCTTACTTTTTTTCTCCCTAATTTTCTGGGCACCCCCTTTCACTATCTTATCTACGAACATGACACTGCACTTGGGTTGTCGGCCGAGGGATCAGAGTGGGGGAGGGGGCCGATGGACAGCAGGGCCTAAGCATGTGATTGGGCCAGCCCATGTGTTAGTATAAACGGGGGCCACCGCTTGATTCAGCGCTAGTTGATGCCGCGCTATTTTGGGCCTCGCTAGTTTGGGATCGGCCGCGCTATTTTTTTAATTAATTTTTTTTGGGGGGGGGGTCAGGCGGCCCGACCGGCCCAAAACTAGCGCGGCCCATCTGCCAGCGGGCAGAAAGATTGTATGGCCAGTCCAGCGGTGTGTGTGTGTGTGTTGTCGTCTTACACCTTCTTACACACACTTCACAGTTCACATTCTCTAAAAACGTTTATTCAACTGCTTCTTTTTCGGTCTCTCTAAGTACCAATCAAGCAACATCTAGTACCAGGAATCCATGATGCGCCTCATGGACATGAACCTCATGTTGTTGTTGCCCATGTGTCCATGTGCAAAAAAATGGAAAACAAGATTATTATTTTTTTTTGAGAAGGGTTTTGCTCATGAATGAATGAATGGTCTTTATTGTCATTGATATAGTACAGGTACCAAACAACGACATTTGGGAGGGGGGGCTCCCCTAGTGCTAGGAAAAAAAACTAAAAACAAGAAGGGAAAAGAGCTGGTTTACATAAATAAAGGCTATGTACACTATCCACTATACTATACTATACAAATAAAACACTGTGCTGTACTCTATGCTATGCTATACCTATTTTAACATTTCCTATCTCTGAACCTTATGTACCCGAGGGTTGTCATATTGCACATAGTGTTATTGCACATTCATTTAAAGTGTCGCAGTTTGCAGGTTTGAAATGTTCACAGTTGTGTTTCAGTATTGCACTTGATTTCAATCTAGTAGCTGCCATCAAATGTCTAGATTGTCCAGGGCCTAGAACCTAGGTCTTTGCTGTGTTCAGGGCCTGAATGGCCCTGGGGTAGAAGCTGAGCTTCAGTCTGTTTGTCCTTGCGAACATGGTCCTGAACCGCCTGTCCGAGGGCAGCCGAGCAAAGTATACGTTCCCAGGGTGGGATGGGTCTCTGGAGATCTTGGAGGCCTTCCTGAGGCAGCGTGTGTTGTACAGCTCTTCCAGAGAGGGCAGGGGGGCGCCGGTGATCTTCTGGGCCGATCTCACGACTATCTGTAGCGTGATCTTCTGGGCCGATCTCACGACTCTCTGTAGCGCATTCCTCTCTGCGGCTGTGCAGCTGGAGAACCACACGCAGATGCAGTAGGTGAGGATGCTCTCTACTGCGCAGCGGTAGAAGGTCACAAGGATCTCCTGTCCGATGTGGTTTTTCCTGAGGACTCTCAGGAAGTAGAGCCGCTGTTGTGCCTTCTTGTTGATGGCTGCTGTGTTGGTCTTCCAGGACAGGTCATCCTGTATGTGCACCCCCAGGAATCGGAGGGTTGAGACTTGAGACTCTCTCCACGCTCCCTCCATCGACGAGCAGGGGCTGGACCTGGACCTCATGTGTGCGAAATTACTGCGATACATTCCCCCTTTCACCAGCCGGCGTGACATGTGTGTGTGTGTGTGTGTCTGTTTGTTACCCCTATTATAGAGATGATTACATTTTTAAAACAGTAAATTGCTGTGACCAAACTATTTCTAGTTTGTGTGTGTGTGTGTGTGTGTCTGTGTGTGTGTATGTGTGTGTGTCTGTGTGTTGTTGTATGTGTTATCATCGTACACTTTGTAAAAAAGCAACAACACAGAACTTCAAATATATACATTTTCTAAAAACTTTATTCAACTTCTCTTAGATTACCAATCAAGCAACATCTAGTACCAGGAATCCATAATGCGCCTCATGGACATGAACCTCATGTTGTTGTTGCCGTGGCACATCTCCCTGAAGTTCCTGTACTCGCCGGGCCTCATGTACCACTGCCTGCCCATATAGTTGGCCTGGTCGTACATGAGCCAGTGGCCGTCCATCACGTTGCAGGACATGCAGTTGTTCATGCGGTAGCGGTCCTGGATGTTGTCACAGTCGTCCATCATCTCGTGCATCTGACCTCCGAAGCTCTCCCTCTCGTAGATCCTCATCTTGTAGTTGCCCCTGTGCTGTAATGGGATCAGGAAAACATGGGTTTAATGGGAGGATCAACAGATAGATAGATATTATGGATATGATATGATAGATAGATAGATAGATGGTTAGATAGATAGTCGTGTGGACCTACCATGGGGATGTTGCGACAGGACTGCATGTTCCAGTTGAACATGCTCTGGTAGTCGGAGTACTCTCCCCTCCTGAAGAACCACTGGTTGCCCATGTAGTTGTTGCGCTCATAGGCCATCCAGCAGCCGTTGTGCACCCTGCAGGACTGGCAGCGGCTCATGTAGGAGGACATGTCGGCGCAGTCGCTCATACAGTCGTAGGAGCGGCCTCCGAAGTTCCTGTCCTCGTAGAAGGTGATCTTGCCCATCATGTTCATGTTGGAGGAAGTCATGTTGTTAGCGGTGGTTAGCTGCTAATGCTAGCTGCTGTTGCTGGTCCTAGAGGTGGTGGTGAGTGACTGACTTGCTACCTATTGGGAAGCCCTCCATTTTATACCTGTGGGTCCTGGGGCCTCTGCCATTGTTTGGAGAGAGAGAAAGAGGCCCTGAGTCAGCGACATGCCATAGAACACTATAGAGGAGGGCCCCCCACCCCCCAAAGAATACGACCCACCTGGCTGCCCAAGGAAGGCTGTGTATGATCTGCCAACAGATGCACTTCTTCTTACACTGCCACAAATATGCACTTATGCTAATTATACACAATTTTACACAATTACAATTACCTAATTATACCCAACTACAAATACCTAATAATACTCAACTAAAACTACCTCATTATAGCAAACTATAACTACAACTATCTGATTATACTGAACTACAATACATATGAAACACAGACAAAGAGAACATTAAATATCTATCTGTTATTGTCCCAGCTTGCCAGCTAGATATGTGGTGGCTGGTCCCAACTTTAGGGTCAGCCAACGAAAAAACTCACCATATGGAATGTTGTTCCTGTTATCTGTAAACTGCTGTGCCTGTCATGACTTCATGTGCTATTATTTTGTACTCATCATCTTTTATGATCTGTTTAGTCACATCACATGTTTGAGTTCTCATGAGATCATGTCTTATCCTGGCAGTAAAGAGAGAGAGAGAGAGAGAGAGAGAGAGAGAGAGAGAGAGGAGTAGGAGACAAAGTAAAAGGGGGAGAAAGGAGAGAGAGAAAGAGCAAGCAGAGGAGTGACAATGCTGTCAATACCAATGTGTGTGTGTGTGTGTGTGTGTGTGTGTGTGTGTGTGTGTGTGTGTGTGTGTGTGTGTGCGTGTGTGTGTGTGTGTGCGTGTGTGTGTGTGTGTGTTGTGGGAGTTTGGAAAACGTTTGGCCATAACCAGTATCCAAATATATCAATATACAATAAATGGTAAATGGACTTATATAGCGCCTTTATCCAAAGCACTTTACAACGGCCTCTCATTCACCCATTCACACACACATTCACACACCAATGGCGGCAGGCTACCATGCAAGGCGCCGGCCCGCTCACTGGGAGCAATTTAGGGTTAAGTGTCTTGCCCAAGGACATTTCGACATGTGGCTAGCCGGGGCTCGATCTGCCGACCTTGCGATCATTAGATGGCGGCTCTACCTCCTGCGCCACAGCCACCCTACTACTATATACATCAACTTGCATATCGGACTATATGGACGTTGTATTAACGTAACCAACACAATCAGTTTGATATTAACATTGCAAATACTCAATGTATAATCACTGAGGTACAGTGTTGTCATGTGGAACTTATGGTAAACCTTTGATAAAGCCTTCATGAGAGATATGGATACTGATGGCAATTTGAATGAATGGTCTTTATTGTCATTGATATAGTACAGGTACCAAACAACGAAATTCGGGAGGGGGGGCTCCCCTGGTGCTAGGAAAGAAAACAACTAAAAAACAAGAAGGGAAAGGAGCTGGTTTACATAAATAAAGGCTATGTACACTATCCACTATACTATACTATACAAATAAAACACTGTGCTGTACTCTATGCTATGCTATACCTATTCTAATATGTCCTATTCTCTGCAACCTTATGTACCCTAGGGTTGTCATATTGCACATAGTGTTATTGCACATTCCTTTAAAGTGTCGCAGTTTGCAGGCTTGAAATGTACACATTTGTGCCTCAGCACTACATCTGATTTCAATCCAGCAGCTGCCATCAATCCGTCCAGACTGTCCAGGGCCCAGAACCTAGGTCTTTGCTGTGTTCAGGGCCTGAATGGCCCTGGGGTAGAAGCTGAGCTTCAGTCTGTTTGTCCTTGCGAACATGGTCCTGAACTGCCTGTTCGAGGGCAGCCGAGCAAAATGTTCGTACCCAGGGTGGGATGGGTCTCTGGAGATCTTGGAGGCCTTCCTGAGGCAGCGTGTTGTACAGCTCTTCCAGAGAGGGGAGGGGGGCGCCGGTGATCTTCTGGGCCGTTCTCACGACTCTCTGTAGCGCATTCCTCTCTGTGGCTGTGCAGCTGGAGAACCAGTTGCAGATGCACTAGGTGAGGATGCTCTCCACTGCGCAGCGGTAGAAGGCCACCAGCATCTCCTGTCCGATGTGGTCTTTCCTGAGGACTCTCAGGAAGAAGAGCCGCTGTTGTGCCTTCTTGATGATGGCTGCTGTGTTGTTCTTCCAGGACAGGTCATCCTGTATGTGCACCCCCAGGAATCGGAGGGTTGAGACTCTCTCCACGCTCCCTCCGTCGATGAGCAGGGGCTGGACCTCAGATTTTTTCCTCCTGAAGTCCACGATGATTTCCTGGGTCTTTGACTGGTTCAGCAGCAGGTTGTTAACCTTGCACAGCTTGCTCAGCTGCTATACCTCATCCCTGTACGCCGCCTCGTCCCCCCCCGAGATGCAGCCCACCACGGTGGTGTCGTCTGCAAACTTTACGATGGAGTTGCTGGGGTGGACGGGGGTGAAGTCGTAGGTGTAGAGTTTGTAGAGGATGGGGCTTAGCACGCAGCCCTGGGGGGACCCAGTGCTGAGTCTGAGGGCTGTGGAGGTGTGGGAGCCCACCCGCACCCTCTGGGGGCGGTCGGACAGGAAGTCATTGATCCATGCACATATAGAGTGTGATAGTCCCAGGTCTAGTAGTTTGGTCACTAGCCTGTCTGGAAGGATGGTGTTGAAGGCAGAGCTGAAGTCCACAAAGAGCAGTCTCGCGTAGCTGTGTCCCCTCTCCAGGTGGGATAGAGTGGAGTGGAGAGTCGTCGCAATGGCGTCCTCTGTGGACCTGTGGGCTCTGTAGGCGAACTGGTATGGATCCAGGTTGGGCGGGAGGCGTGTGACTATGTGGGCCCGGACTAGTTTCTCGAAGCACTTCATGATGATTGGTGTGAGTGCCACCGGGCTGTAGTCGTTTAGGCAGCTCACCGTGCTTTTCTTCGGGACTGGGATGATAGTTGAGGTTTTCAGGCAGGGTGGGATGGTGGCCTGGGACAGGGACTGGTTGAAGATGTTGGTGAAAACCCCGGCCAGCTGGTCGGCGCAGTCCCTCAGCACCCGTCCCAGGACGCCATCCGGCCCTGAGGCTTTCCTGGGGTCCACCGCCTTCAGCACGCGTCTCACTTCATGCTCTGTGAGGGTGAGGCTGCTGAGAGCTGGAGAGAGTGGTGTTTGTGTTGTGGTTACCTCCGTTCGCCCCTCGTCGAACCGGGCGTAGAAGGAGTTCAGCTTTTCCGCCAGCAGGGGGTCGTCCTCCGCGGCTGTGAGCCTGTTGGCTCTGAAGTTTGTCATGTGCTGAACCCCCTGCCACACCCGCCTGGAGTCGTTGCTCAGGAAGCATTCCTCAATCTTCTCTCTGTGGTCTGCCTTGGCCTCCCGGATGCCGCGCTTTAGGTTAGCCCTGGTGGTGCTGTACAGCAGTGTGCCCTTCCCTGCGAAGGCGTTGTCCCTCTCCTTGATCAGTTTTTGGACCTTCCCAGTCATCCATGGCTTCGTGTTGGGGTAGACCCGGACCCGTTTGTCCACGGTGGCTGAGTTGGTGCAGTTCACTATGTGGTTCAGAACCGACGACGTGAACTGTTCCAGGTCCTCATGCTCATATTCCTGCCATGAGGTGTCATTCAGGCAGATCTGCAGTGGAGCGGACCCTGCTGGCCAGGTTCTGACAGTCTTAGTGGTGATGGGAGCACTTTTCCTCATGGGAGTGTAGGCTGGGATCAGGAGGATTGACACATGGTCAGACATGCCTAGATGAGCTAGCGGTCTAGCCTTGTAAGCAAGCTTGATGTTGGTGTATACCTTATCCAGTGTTTTTTCTCCTCTTGTTGCACATTTAACATGCTGATAGAAATTCGGTAGTACTACCTTCAGGTCAGCATGATTGAAATCTCTCGCGATGATGTGTACGGCTTGAGGGTCCGCGCTCAGTCCACTACTGATGACGTCATATAGCCGCGCCAATGCTAAGCTACCAACCACGTTAGGCGGAATGTAAACACATGTAATGTACACTGCCTTGAATTCCCTCGGGAGGTATGTGGGTCGGCATTTAACAGTCAAGTATTCCAGGTCTGGGGAGCAGTGGCTACTTACAGTTTTTGTGTTTAAGCACCAGCTGTCCTTCGTAGATATAATGAGGCCTCCGCGCTTCTTCTCACTAAGCAGCGTCCTGTCCGCCCGGTGTAAAGTCCTTCCTTCCAAACCGACCGCGGAGTCCAAGATGGTGTCATTTAGCCAGGTCTCCGTGAGAATAATCACACAGCTATCTCCCACGGTGTTGTTAGTAGCGACCTGCAGTCTCAATTCGTCCATCTTGTTAGCCAGAGACCTGACGTTGGATAGGAAAATACTCGGCAAAGCAGGTTTATCCGGGCTACTCTTTAGCCTAGCTAGCAGGCCTCCCCTTCGTCCTCGGCGTTGCTTACGGTCACGATGCCGACGTTTGCGCTTGAGGGCTGGGACCGCGAACCATTGTTCTCCCGGCGACCTAGCGATTTCGAATGGGATCCTTTGTTGTTTCAAGAATTCCGTTGTTACAGTCCTCTCATTTTGCGCACCAACTTCTAGTAAGTCTAGTCTGCTGTAGGTACTATTTACACAACCGTTCCCTATAAGTACTAAAATAAAAATGTACATACAAATGTACTTAAAAACACTAAAAAGCACCAGCGTTGGAGCCACTCCGAGCCGCGCGTCTGATCGCGCCGCCATCTTGGAATTGGTACATATTATGTGACACAGTCTGGTCATATTATGTGACACAGTCTGGTCAATTGGTCTGCAAGTCGGCAGACTTTTATTTAGAAAAATGTAAATACATTTCAGCGTTGTTGAAAATCAATGACACACTCGCTAGTCAACTAACACAGCTTGTTTTGTTTGCCTGCTAACAATGTAAAGTACTGTTATAGAGTTAACTAGGTAGCAGTGGGGATTACTCGCCGAATCCATTGCATAGCAAGCTTGTGGTGTGATTTTCAAAAACGTTGAAAAGTATTTACGTGTTTCAAAATAAAATTCTGTGTCACATATATGGGAAGGTTACAAGTTCAGAAGCACAGCAGCTGACCCTTACAGAGGAGTGAGTAAGGCCTTTAGGATCTCATGAGATAAACACACTCTGACTAGCACATGCAGGCGCCCTGCGAGCCACGTGACAATGCTGTACTCAGCACAGTAACTCCACCATGAAGGGACAAGAAGTAACTCAGCATGTACGCCTATCACTGGTGGTCTCTGAGATTAATGAACTGTCTATGTGATCAAACACTCATTCCCAGACTAAAATGTCACGCTGTGCTGGGCGAACACAGGAGGATCATTCAACGTCACAAGGCCTGGTTCTGGGAGTAATCAGTTCCATATCCCCATCCCACCCACTCCTGCAGCCTCCTTCTGTTCTGCCACCACTATGGCTAAGAAACAGAACTGTTGGGTAAAGATGTTGTTTATGAATCCGCTGCCCTATATCCCATGTCCCTACACTGTTCCATGCTTTAATAAGTTTGTATACGTTTATATATTACTGTCGGGAGAAACTGAGTAGGTTCCAGGTTCAGGGTGAAAAGAACAACCTCTTTCTTTGCTGATCTCTCCTGTCGAGCCTGCTGCTGAAGAACATCGTATCCACCTCCTTTTTCTGGTTTTCTGCTCGAAATGACATGCCCACAGTGAATATAGAATATCTCCACAATCACAAGGGCCTTCATAATGATATTGTTATCAAATGAAAGCTAACACCTGTGGGGTGGCTGTAGAAGTGTCAGAATCAAAATCTATGTTACTGTGTCAGAGCAAATAGAGCTAGAACATTATAAAACATCTCAAATTCAGTCTCCGCCTAAAAAAACAACAGCTTTTACAGTGAATATCACCTTGGAAACCTGATGAATAAGCCCAAATCATCTAGGAATCAGTACTCCAGGGTCTTAATAGTACTTGTGCCAAAGTCGATGCTAGTAATGTGAGCAAATGCAACTTTGTACCTGTTTTAGTACAGGTATGTTTAGGCGGACACCTATATGTTTAGGCCATTTGGAGATATGTTGGCGCCATCTTTGACCTTTGACCTTTCTCATGTATCAGATTTCTTTATTATTTTTTGGGGGGGGGGGGGATTTTTTGGGGTTGGCCGACCAATGGTATGGAAATTCGGCGTTGAAACCGGACATGACACATTCTCCAGTTGGAGAAAACTGGATGTGACTTAGGCCGTGTTTACCGTCTCTGGAAGAAAATGGTGGCATCGTATAGCATGCAAAGTTGTGAAAAAAATGTGATATCGATGAAGAGAATTGATCGAGGTAAACTCTTTATATCACTTCGGATGCCCATGGGGGTCCGTTGGCTCCTATGAGGTTAAGAAAGGATGCGGAAAGGTTTGCGTAGAGCTGGTGTAAAAAGCTTGCGTATATGTAGACAAGCAAGAATGTTTACGCACACCAACATTCAGATTTATAACACAGTGCACACGCAAGTGCCACGCCTGTTTCCCTTTATAAATCACAATCAACTATAGATTTTGCGGCAGGTGAACAAGCGTCTTGTCCCACCTGTTTAACGCCCATAGTTGCCTATAAGCGTCAGTGAAACGGCACAAATTAATATTAATCTATACTGACTGCATGACGATTATGACGGATTTTTTTTTAAATAGATGTCACCCAGTGAAATTCTGCGCAGCAGTATGGAACTGCATCTCGAAAACAGCATCATTTCAAACATAATTTGTCCTACTGTTCTTATTATTTATGATAATACTATTCATAACATGCAAGTATTGTTTAATAATTACAGATCCAATCAAATGTGATTCCTGAGTAAACTGTACAACATATTCGAGGGGTGTTTTTGCAAAAACAGATCCTATCTCCGTTTGTATGTATTATCCTAAATCATGTTTTTATGTGTTCACTCCAGCAAACTCTTCATTAGATTAGATTCAACTTTATTGATGACAGAGTCAGAGACAACGGAAAGCAGTTCGGCATCCAACCAGATGCAAATAAGTCATAGTGCAGTATATGTGCAATGCATATTACTATAAAAAGTCAATATATGTGCATGAATGGCAATATGATATGTAGTAGATATATGTACAGTGTGATGTGTACAGGACAAGAGTGAAGATATTAACAAGGGCGATGGATATCAATACAATATGCAGAGTTAGGATATTATGTTCATATATAATATGTGAGAGGTAACATTTTGATTCATTTTACACAATGGTAGCAATTTCAAAGCGTTTCATCTGTTTCATCCTTCTGCCAGCAGAGTCGCAGTTGCCCATTTTTCCAGTTTCTGTGCGTACACATGGTTCCTAGTGTGTGTGGAGGAGCGCACATTTTCTCGCCAAGTAGTTTTTTTATAAATCCCAAAATGTGTGTTAAAGCTGCATACGCACACTTTTTTGCTTACTCAAGCTTTATAAATGAGGCCCCAGATGTGTGTCATAATGATCTAAAAACAGAAATGAAGGCATATAGAGCATCCCCCTATATATATCTGTGGTTTTTGCCATTCTCATTCAGTTGTGATTCGAATCAGCTCATTTGTTGCAATCTGTGAAGGTCAATCAATCAATCAATCAACCGGTATTTCAGCTAAACTCTGTGTTCACTTACCTGCAGCCTTGCTTATTTTAAAATAAGTCTATTGGAAAGCGTGCCTGGATTTACTCAACTTTGAGTGGGACAAGGATTTGTGTGTGTGTGTGTGTGTGTGTGTGTGTGTGTGTGTGTGTGTGTGTGTGTTACATCGTGCACCTTGTAAAAAAACACAACTTCAAAATTCAATATTAAAATGTAAAGTTTTCTTAAAACTTTATTTTATGTATTTTCTTAGTTCTCTCGAAGTACTAATCAAGCAACATCTAGTACCAGGAATCCATGATGCGCCTCATGGACATGAACCTCATACCATCCATGCCCATGTGCATATCCCTGAAGTTCCTGTACTCGCCGGGCCTCATGTACCACTGCCTGCCCCTGTACTGGGCCTGCTCGTACATGAGCCAGTTGCCCTCCATCACGTTGCAGGACATAAAGTTGTTCATGCGGTAGCGGTCCATGATGGAGTCACAGTCGTCCATCATCTCGTGCATCTGACCTCCGAAGCTCTCCCTCTCGTAGATCCTCATCCTGTAGTTGCCCCTGTGCTGTAATGGGATGAGGAAAACATGGGTTTAGTGGGAGGATGGATAGATAGATAGATAGATAGATAGATAGATAGATAGATAGACAGTCAGATAGCTAGTCGTGTGGACCTACCATGGGGATGAAGCGACAGGACATGATGTTCCAGTTGAACATGTTCTGGTAGTCGGAGTACTCTCCCCTCTTGAAGAACCACTGGTTGCCCATGTAGTTGTTGCGCTCATAGACCATCCAGCAGCCGTTGTGCACCCTGCAGGACTGGCTGCGGCTCATGTAGGAGGACATGTCGTTACAGTCGCTCATACAGTCGTAGGAGCGGCCGCCGAAGTTCCTCTCCTCGTAGAAGGTGATCTTGCCCATCATGTGCATATCGGTAGTGGAAGTCATGTTGTTAGCTGCTAATGCTAGCTGCTGTTGCTGGTCCTAGAGGTGGTGGTGATTGACTGACTTGCTATACCTGTTGGTAAGGCCTGCATTTTATACCTGTGTGATCAGGGGCCTCTGCCATTGTTTGGAGAGAGAAAGAGACCCTGAGTCAGCGACAGACCTAGCTACCCAGGGAAAGCTGTGTAACATGACAAATGAAAATAAACTGCCATATCTGCTGGGTGAAGTACAACAATGTGCACACACAGCAGCCAGATGTGTGAGCTGTTGTGAAATTAAAAGGACGTCCAATGGAACACAACCACTGTAAAGACTTTAAATAAGTATCTGCACTATTTGCGCCATGCTGATCTCTACATAATGTTTACACAGTTCTCATTTATTTGTATTCATACTTTTTAATTTTTTTAAACTGCAATGTCCACAATTTTCAATGTTTGTCTTAAGTGATGATCTTTATTTACCTGTATACTATATATATATATATATATATACATACACATATATACATAGTAATACATATATATACACGCATATATACATATATATATATATATATATACACGCACAGCTCTGTTTAATAACTTATATATTCTCGTCATATATTACACATATATTACACTTCTTTTGGTTTGTTTTTTACCTTCACACTTGCTTTGGCATGTAAACATACACTATATGGACAAAAGTATTGGGACACCTGAACATCACACCCATATGTGCTTGTTGAACTTCTCATTCCAAAACCATGAGCATTAATATGGAGTTGGTCCCACCTGTGCTGCTATAACAGTTTCCACTCTTCTGGGAAGACTTTCTACTAGATTTTAGAATATGGCTGCAGGGATTTGCTCCCATTCAGCCACAAGAGCATTAATGAGGTGGGGCACTGATGTTGGGTGAGGAGAACACCCAAAGGTGTTTGATGGGGTTGAGGTCAAAGCTCTGTGTCGAGGCCAGTCAAGACCAAACTCGGCAAACCATGTAATTATGGACCTCACTTTGTGTATGGGGGCATTGTCATGCTGAAACTGGAAAGGGACTTCTCCAAACTGTTGCCACAAAGTTGGAAGCATACAATTCGGTAGAATCTCATTGTATGCTGTAGCATTAAGATCTCCCATCACTGGAAATAAGGGGCCTAGCCCAAACCATGAAAACAGCCCCAGACCATAATTGTGTCCATATGCTTTTGTCCATAGTGTATGTTTCCCATTTCAATAAAGCCCTTTAAATTGTAAATTGTAAATTGTATGCACTTCCAAAAGATCCACTTCCTTCTACACTGTCACACATATGCAGTTATGCTAATTATACACAACTATATTACCTAATTATACAGAACTACAACTACCTAATTATACACAACTAATTATAACTATGCTATGTCCTGTGCCTATGCTGTTCCTCAGTCCAGCGCGCTTCGTCATCCCTCTTCTAAAACCCCTTTCCATCCCTTATGTCATTTTATCAATGAACATTGTATTACTGTTATTTCAACATTTAAGCCTCTTTCACACATACGCAGAGATTGTATGAGCCCCGCGTCAGTCAGCCTTTCCGTAGAAATACATCGCTCCGTTATATACAGTATATAACGTTACATGTTTTAAGGCTGATCTGTGCATGATAGTGCTGCATTATGTTGATCTATTTATATCGATCTATTCTTGCCAATTCCTTATTACCAGTGGAAAGGGGGAAGGCTAAAACACTTTGAATGGAATAGATAGGACTTTCCGTTCAATGGAGCATGATACTTGAGAATCAAGGACCCCAATTGAAATAAGCCAGTGGCTTTCTTGGGTTTTTATCCTGTTAGTTGACCTTGTATGTAATATGTACTTTCATGTACCTACTTCTGCAAATCTTCTAATAAAGTTTTCAATCAATCAATACTCGCGAGTTCATCTCGCTTTCCCCCCGTTGATGTATTAAACAATCTAAGCAATCTAATCAGAGCAGTTGTTATTATGTAATATTATTGATGGATGTGCCATTTTTGATGGAGAGCAGTGAGCGGATGACTGGATGTGAGCATGTATTTGACTAATGCCGATAGATTCGCGTCTAGACAGGATTTTACAGCGTTCCTTCAAACTATCGTAATTCATGAACTATGCCCAATTTAAAAAATTCAAACAGTTTCTGAAAGCAGAGAAGTTGCACTTTTTTTTACGAATATGTAATAAACTTGGATTTCATGCATTTCAAGTGGCATCTTTGTAATCATTACGATGTAGTCATGTCTAAGAGGCAGACCAGGCTTCCCTTTTACTCCCCGAGGCTACGACTATTACCAAGTCTATCGCTGGGTATATTTGCAAGGTGTGTTGTGTTGAACTGGGTATATTTGCAACAGTGTTGCGGAAAATTAAGATTTCTGCCGAATGCTGCTAACACTGGAACCACGTTATGAAACACCAGTAGCAATCACAAGTTCATTCTACAACATGTGCTACATTGTGCTACATCTTGATGGGTCTGACGTCTTGGAGCACCGGTTGCTAGGAAGTTGGTTGCTAGGGAAGGTACACGCGTACCTACTCTCCTCGTCCTGATTGGTCAGCTGTCAGAAAGGCGCTTGACGACACACAGCGCCTTTCTGAAAAGTTAAATAAATTCAACTGGAAAAAGGCGGCGGCAGCTGCGCTTTTCTCACGCTTAACACTAGAACAGCCGTGAGGTGTTAAACAGCACCAGTGAGTACAAAAAAAATTCTACCTTTGCACTCGATCACATTTCAGGACCCTCCTTTCATGACTTTTCCTAGATATGTGCGTTCTACCACCCAGCATTTTTACATTTTCAAAATCGAGTTAGTATAAAGCGTTTTAGCAGTATTTCTGTGTGTGTCTGTGTATTTGTGGCTGCCATCTTTTTCTCCAAGCCTGCAATTCTCTTTTATATCAGCAGAGGTAGCAAGGGGGCACACACTGTGCTCAAATTCAGGCTTCAGTGCTGAATGAGACACAGTGCATAAGACTGATATTTGTGTTTATATATAGGCTACAATAACAATCAAAATAAGATATGTATATGTGCAGACAGTTATGAAAATGATAAACTGTACAGTATGTCTCCCAATCAATGTTCGTTCAGACAATACAACCAAAGGCGTAAAAATACTGATGTTCTCATAATGTAATTATAGATATAGCTAAATTAGACTGTAGACTGCTATGGAGGTATATTGAAACCAATATATAGATTATATATATAGATTATATATACAACCTGATTGGATTAAATAAGATTCTGTTGTGATTGTGTTGACATTGTTGTGATTGCAAAATAAATCTTGGTTATGTAATGTGTAAAGAACATGATGACACGAATGCCTATTATGATGATATGCAAAAGGGACAATCTGTCTATGAATCTTGAACAATCACCGGTTGAATATGCTAATATAGGAACAGTGCCTAAAACCCCACTTCAAAAGGTTGTTATTCAAAGGCAGCATCCAAAGCCTACTAACACATTGCACAGTAAAAGAGAACATGATCAAATGTCAACAATGAATAATCAGTCAACAATGGATAATCTTATCAATCAAGACACCATGTCCAATGTAGAGCAAAAACATGACATCGCTGATATCCTTCTTACTCAGCAGAAACTTGCTTTACTTCCTGTGAGGGAAATGAATACATTTGATGGAGACCCAATGAATTTCCTACCCTTTATGCGTGCTTTTGAACATTGTATTGAGGACAAGACAAGTAGCAATCCAGACAGGCTTTATTTCCTGGAACAGTGCACCACTGGACAGTCACGAGACTTGGTGCGTAGCTGCATGCATATGCAACCAGACAGAGGTTATGCTGAAGCTAAGAAGCTAGTAGTAGTAATAGTAGGCAATTGTTTATCACAGATGAATCCTGACAATTGATGGTTGATGCATGGGGGAGGGTCATCTTATTCTCAATGATCTCTTTATGATCGTTTCCGATCACCACACAAAGGATGCCTCCAACAAGCCCTTCAAACCATCCCCCACCAGAAAAGTTGTACTTACAGGAAAGTAAGGAGAAGAAGGGAGAGAGTATATTGACAATTGATAATAAGATATTGATAATGTATTTCGCTGTCGACCAAAATCGTTTGAAATGACGTGCTTGTGCATTGAATGACACTATGTACAGCGCCGTCAATTTTTAAATAATGCAATAGGCTATATATATGAATGTTCAGTTGTGATATGAAGTAGCCAACAATTCTCATGTCGACCATGATAATAATAGGCTACAACAAGGTTGTACATAGATATACGCAGATTCATATTTGGATAGTTGATTTTGGCACCATTGTATAGTAGCCAATTGCAGAGAGTATACATTATTTTGTTTGTTTACTGCACATTATAAATGAAATGATGTGTATTAATTATTTTGTTTGTTTGAATCCTCACTGTGTTCATGTGTCTGCTGATGTTAGGGCCGGCGTGAAGTTCACGACAAATAAACAGACTTTGTGAAGCTCATAACCATGATAACACAATATTGCAATATTTATTACTATTCTTTTTTAATAATGATAATCAACTTTCATTCATTAGTAAAGCTCCCGCAGTCTCAATCAATCTCCTCTCCATATATAGCATTTAATCTGTTCCATAGTTCGTTCTCAGCTGACTCAAGCTTCATATCAGATTGCTCTAATAATTTCCCCACTTCTCTGCTTATAGGAACTTTATGCATTTTAGAGAAACATGCAGAGCATGTATTTGACAAAGAAACGTGTAGGCTAAGAACTAGTTTCTAAAGTGAGTTACAATCACTTGATGGTTGATACACGGGGGAGGGTAATCTTATTGATCGTTTCCCATTAGCAAACAATAGCTGCCAATTCATGAGCGAGCCAAGCGGGTTTCAAAGCTGCCAAGCGGGTTTCAAAGCTGCCAAGCAGGTTTCAACGCTTACAAGCTTACAGCAGTCGATTGTCTGCTGATGTTACGGGCACGGCCGGCGTGAAGTTCACGACAAATAAACAGACGTTATCACTGTGAAGCTCATAACTATGATAACACAATATTGCAATATTTATTACTATTATTTTTGTATAATAATAATCAACCATCATTCGTTAGTAATGAAAACTCCCGCAGTTCCGATCAATCTCCTCTCCACTTTACACATTACATAACCAAGATCTCTTTTGACATCACAACAATGTCAACACAATCACAACAGAATCTTATTTTATCCAACCAGGTTTTATATTTTGATTATGACATCATGTCTTTCAACATTGTCACACTTTTCATTACACACATTAGCGGCATCAAAAATGATGGGCTGGGCGTGCTTATTCTGGCAGATTGTGAAATAGTAAAACCAATAACATTCTGAATGATTTATCATTCTGTACTCTTTCTCTCCTTTCTTTCATGTATTTTCTTTTCTTTTTCTCAATTAGTAGTCTCCTAATCTCGCTACAGTTTGAGCGAGACTGTAACTGTCATTGTTTGAATGAATGAATGAATGGTCTTTATTTGTCATTGATATAGTACAGGTACCAAACAACGAAATTTGGGAGATGGGGCTCCCCTGGTGCTAGGAAACTAGGTGCTAGGAACTGGTGCTATAACTGTGTTCATGTTATAATGTTTAGTGAACGAACAATTGTTAGGTGTTTGCCACAAATCGGAATTATCTTGCCGTGAAATGTGTACATCAAATAACATGATGTCGGCGATCTACTAGAACTGCGGGACGACTGCAATGTAGGCTACCATATATATCTGCCATATCATACCGTTTTATATTGGCAATAGCACGTTGTGGGTGCAATTGTGCAAGAATAACACTATTTACAGCGCTGTCATTTATTGCTATATTTATTACTGTTATATATAAATGTGAACATTACAGATACCTGGTCAACACAGCTTGGGATTCCAAGGAAATTACTTGGAACTATGTGTGAAAGGGACAACATTGCAATATATATTACAGTTATTTTTTAATAATGATAATCAACTTTCATTCGTTAGTAATGAAAACTCCCGCAGTCTCGATCAATCTCCTAGATCAATCTCCTCTCCACTTACGTTACATACATGCATACATTATTATATATGCTCTGTCTGTCCCCACTTCTCTGGAACTGCATTTTTTTCTCTTCTTGGGTGACATCGCCATCCAGCGGTTTTTGTAGGTCAGTACACACTCCCCCATTGTGAAGAGTGGTCGTGTGATTCCACACCTCGTCGCGCTTTAGTAGGTAAAAAAACGGCGCGCCCCTAGTGTTAAGGCGGCCGTTTTTTTTTTAAAGCGGCAGTTTTTTCCCTTTTCCCATAGGGTTGTATGTAAAAAGGCGCTGAAGGCCGCGCTTTTTTCTAAAAAAAGACGTCAACTATGAACACCCCCTTATTGTATTGGTCAGTCAGAGACTCGACCCGCCTTTGGGTTTCCATGGCAACAGAGAGTAAAGTATTTTCTTGGTCTCCCCTGAATTAATCAAAGCAACGGCAAACTGTTAGAAAATACTGACCAAAACTAGATAACTCAGAGAACCAAAACGTGATTTGATTGAAGATACCATTACATATAATATAATTAGAAGATTTCCTTGGTGAGTCTTAAAAAGAAAAGTGTAAATACTAGATAACTATGTCGAAATGGATGTTCTGGCAAGTTAGCTACACATCGCGCTAGCTTTAGCCTTTATCTAGCTAGCTAGTTCTCTAGTTCTAGCTAGCTAGCTTTAGCTTTGTGACCGACCCATTTTACTCATGATATAAGTGTAATAGACTTAAGATGATGACGGCTATTGCCAGCGTTGTTATTAACACATTAGGTGACATGTGAGACATGAAAAACGAACTCCTGGTTCAATGTGTGGGGTTTTCATCCGGTTTATTTAGGCATGTGAAAAGATAAGTGTGAATTGTGAATTAGAAATGATTTCCGTAATATTATTATTGTTATTATTATTATTATTATTATTATTATTATTATTATTGTTATTATTTCCAGTATTTCCTTCTGTAACTATAGAATTTACTTATGGAGACTGAATTTATTCAATGTGTCTTATTGAATGGGAGATTGATAAGCCTTGTGGTTCTGTGTTGCAAGGCTGTTTTTTTGTGTGTTGTTGGAGTGAGTGCTGGGTCCTGGTCCTGGACTGGTCTGTTGGTCAGCTGGGTCCTGTGGAGTGCTCCAGCTGGGTCCTGGACTGGTCTGTTGGTCAGCTGGGTCCTGTGGAGTGCTCCAGCGGCGTGCAGACTGGTGAGCCGCCACCAGATCAACCTGAAGTGAAAGACAAGGATATAATTAAAGGGTGCTTTCTCCAGCGTGGTAGGACAAGAACTCTCATCTTTTCAATTCTACAAGGACTGGACTTGTTGCTTTACACGGACACTGAGTTCACACATACAGGGACAGAGTTTCCTGTCTAGAATGAGGGTAGAGTGGAGAGTTATTGCACTAAGATGTTGATATTGTTAGGCCTAATTGATGTTGGCACACTGATTGTAATGGAAGGAGTCAGGTAAGTTTCTTTTTGGTTAAGTGCACTGTTCTGTTGGAACAGCTTTTTGTTGGGTTCCACTGATATTAGGTTTCAAAATAAGAGTCCTAGTTTCAAATTAATAACTAACAGTCAAATTATAGGCTAAACAAAGTTAATTGATACAAGTAATGTACTAATACTAATTAAAAGAGAAAAATAATATTAACAATTAGAACAAGAATACTGGAACCAGGGAGATTTAAATTGCAAGACCTAAGTTAATAATACTGTTAGTACATCAGTTTCCTTTCAAATTGTTTAAATATACTATGTATAAAGTGTTGTTGTTTTCCGGTTCTATCTTAATGAGGGAGAATTTTAAAAAAAAGGACAGATAGACAAAACAGAGAAAAAGAAAAAAGTGCATAACTCTCTTACCTTCTAAATATATATCCTGTGTCGGTGTGGTGCATTCTTGCTGTGCAGACCGTCTCTCTCCCAAGTTGAATGTGGAATCTTCTGACCTGGTCCCTATTTACTTAACTACATCTAATCTAGCAAGTGCTACAATACACAACTACAACTACGTAATGATACACAACTACAACTAGGCCTAAAACTACCGAATGATACCCAACTACAACTACAACTACCCACAACTACAACTACAACTACAACTACCCACAACTACAACTAAAACTACAGAATGATGCACAACTACAACTAAAATTATCTAGCCTAATGATACACAACTACAACTACCTAATTATATACAACTATAACTAAAACTACCTAATTAGACACAACTACAACTAAAACTCTGTAATAATACACAACTACAACTACCTAATTATACACAGCTAAAACTACCTAATTATACACAACTAGAACTAAAACTACCTAATGATAGCATTAAACCAGACAACTACCGAGGCATCAGTCTGACATGTATCATTGCGAAGATACTGATATGATACTGAACTGGATACGGTGCGCCATTGACCCTCACCTGAGGGAAAACCAAAATGGTTTTCGAGAGAAGAGGACCACCGTGACCCAGATCTTGGCCTTAAGAAGAATCATCAAGGAGGTGAGAAAGAACAACCTGACTGCGATACTGTGTACAAAAAGGCATTTGACTCGATACACAGAGGCTCAATGATGAGGATACTTAAGGCCTATGTTGTCCCTCCCAATCTACTCCGGGCCATAGAGACCATGTACACGGGTACAAAAGCCAAGGTGGTGACTCCAGACGACAACAATGAGGAGTTTGACATCCTTGCTGGGGTGTTGCAAGGGGACACCCTGGCCCCCTTCCTCTTCATCATAGTCCTAGACTATGCACTCAGGAAGGCCATCAATGGATGGGAGCAAGAACTCGGCCTTACTATAACACCTGGGAGGTCAAGACGACACCTCGCGGATGACATCAGCATGCTCTCTGACCACTTAGAGCCAGCACAGGAGCTCTTGTGAGTGGAGAAAGAGTGTGCCAAGGTTGGTCTTCGGCTGAATGCCAAGAAACCCGAGGTAATCACCTATAAAATCCTCCCGGACCATCCACCTCTAATAACACCAGGAGGTATTGCTCTGAAGGAAGTCAAAGACTTCAAATACTTGGGCTCATGGGTCAACTTGTCCGAGCAAGACCTTAAAGTGAGGAAGCCGCTTGCATTGAGGGCCCTGAATGGCATGGCCAGTGTGTGGCACTCCAACCTCCCACAACAAATCAAACTCGGCTTCTTCTATGCAACGGTAGAGTCCGTTTTCCTATACGGCTGTGAATGCTGGACCCTGAAGCCTACCCTGCAGAAGTCCCTAGATGGGTGCTAGACCAGAATGCTGCGTGCAGTACTTAACATTGACAAGAGCGAGCATATTACCAACAAGAATCTGTATGGGGGGGGTCATCAAGGATAAGCGAAAAAATAGCAGTCAGGAGAATGAGGCTGGCAGGTCACTGCCAGACACCAGGAGCTATCAGCCAACAAACTGTTTCTGTGGGAGCCAACACACGGACATCGATCACAAGGGCGTCCCACACTAACATACGTGGACGTACTCAAGTAAGATGCAGGAGCGGAAAGTACCAGCGATCTAACCAGATGTATGGAAGATCGGGATGACTGGAAGCGCCGATGGAGGGCTCGTCCAAGGACGACCTAGTAGTAGTATACACAACTACAACTAAAACTACTTAATGATACACAACTACAACTACCTAATTATACACAACTACAATTAATATGAATAATAAACAATTAATAAACACAAACACAAAAAAATCATATTAAATGTCTTGCTTATTATTCCAGTTTGTGAGTTAGATATGTGGTGGCTGGTCCCAATTTTAGGGACAGCCATGGGAAAAACTCACCATATGGAATGTTGTTCCTGTTATGTGTAAACTGCTGTGCCTGTCATGAATTCATGTGTTATTATTTTGTATTCATCATCATTTATGATCTGTTTTGTCATGTCACCTATTTGAGTTCTCATGAGATCATGTCACATCAGTAAAGTGTGAGAGAGAGAGAAAGGGAGAGATTGTGAGGAGGAAGAAACAGTCCGAGAGAACGGAGAGAGAGTGAAAAATGAAGAGAGACAGTTAGAACGAATGAGGGGAGGAAGAGACAGAGAGAGAGAAAGTGAGAGGAAGAATGAGAGGAGGAAGAGAGAAAGAGGGAGAAAGTAGAGAGAGAGAGAGTGAGCAGAGACCAAAGTGTGTGTGTGTCTGTGTACGCAATTGACAATTTGTGTGCACGTGCATGCGTTTCTATGTGTGTGCTTGTGTGCTAGCATCATACAACTTGTAAAAAAAAAACACACAAATTCAAAATGATAATTTTCTAAACATTTTATTCAACCGCTTCTCTTAAGGTCTCTCTAAGTACCAATCAAGCAACATCTAGTACCAGGAATCCATGATGCGCCTCATGGACATGAACCTCATACCGTCCATGCCCATGTGCATATCCCTGAAGTTCCTGTACTCGCCGGGCCTCATGTACATCATCCTGCCCCTGTACTGCTCCTGCTCGTACATGAGCCAGTGGCCGTCCATCACGTTGCAGGACATGCAGTTGTTCATGCGGTAACGGTCCATGATGGAGTCACAGTCGTCCATCATCTCGTGCATCTGACCAGCGAAGCTCTCCCTCTCGTAGATCCTCATCCTGTAGTTGCCTCTGTGCTGTAATGGGATCAGGAAAACATGGGTTTAATAGGAGGATCGACAGATAGATAAATAGATAGATTGATAGACACTATGACAGACAGATACTGTAGCTAGTCGTGTGGACCTACCATGGGGATGAAGCGACAGGACATGATGTTCCAGTTGAACATGTTCTGGTAGTCGGAGTACTCTCCCCTCTTGAAGAACCACTGGTTGCCCATGTAGTTGTTGCGCTCATAGACCATCCAGCAGCCGTTGTGCACCCTGCAGGACTGGCTGCGGCTCATGTAGGAGGACATGTCGTTACAGTCGCTCATACAGTCGTAGGAGCGGCCGCCGAAGTTCCTCTCCTCGTAGAAGGTGATCTTGCCCATCATGTGCATATCGGAAGTCATGTTTTAGCGGTGGTTAGCTGCTAATGCTAGCTGCTGTGACTGGTCCTAGAGGTGGTGGTGACTGACTGACTTGCTACCTTTTGGGAAGCCCTCCATTTTATACCTGTGGGACCAGGGGCCTCTGCCATTGTTTGGAGAGAGAGAGAGAGGCCCTGAGTCAGCGACATGCTATAGAATGCTATAGAGAGGGGTCCCCTCCCCCCAGAGAGCACGGCAGACCTGGCTATGCAGGGAAAGCTGTGTATGCTCTGCCAACAGATCCAATTCCACCTACACTGCCACACATGTGACACTGTCCGGTGAAAAGTTCTGCATGTTGGCAATTCTCCAGTTGTGTAAATGACCAAAAAGCTTATTTTTTCTTTTTTTGGAAGGTGTTTTCCGTTTGTTTCATATAACGAAAGTTGTATGAGTGTTGAAGAGTCCACTCAATATAACAAACAACAGTTTTAGGATCACTAAATACTCATAATTTGTGAATTGGATTCATTGTGCCATCCGCCATCCTGTATCAGAATTATTTTTTATTGCCAAGTATATTCGACCATACAGGAAATTGACTTGGTGTGGTTGGTGCATAGAACATAAAGATAAAAAACAACAACATAATAAAACATCAACGAAATAAAATAACAATATATAAGCAAAAATAGTTTAAAAAGACAATGACAATGGGGGAAGTAGAACAATAATTATGTAGGCTGTAAATTAGAGTAATGTAAAACTTATATAGATTACATTGTCAGTGTGTGTGCGTGCGTGTGTGTGGGGGGGGGGGGGTTTGTGTGTGTGTGTGTGTGTGTGTGTGTGTATGTGACGGGGAGGGGGATCCTGGAAGTCCCAGAGTCAGTGAGAGACAGGGCCTTGTTTGTGAGGCCCACTGCCATGGGGAAGAAACTGTTCAGGCGGCGCAAGGTTTTGGTCTTGATCGACCGGAAATTTTTTCCAGGTGGAAGACTTTGGAAGAGGTGGTGACCAGGGTGGGACGGATCAGCGATGTTCTTTCCTGCTCTCTTACTGGTCCTGGAGTGGAACAGGTCCAGGACAGATGGCAGGTTGCAGCCGATGACCTTCTCGGCTAGTCGAACAATCCGCAGTAATCTGCCTCTGTCCTTGGCAGTGGAGGCAGCGAACCAGACGGTGATCGATGAGCTGAGGATGGACTTGATGATAGACGTGTAGAACTCAACCATCACTTTCCGCAGCATATTGAATTTCAGGTGCCGCAGGAAGAACATCCTCTGCTGGGCCTTTTTGACGGTGGAGGTGTGGAGGTGATGTTCTCCTCCCACCTGAGGTCCTGTGAAATGATTGTCCCCAGGAATCTGAATGACTCCACACTGCTTTACTGGGGAGTCACACATGATAAGGGGGGCAGTTGGGGCTGGGGACCTCTTGAACTGCCATCTCTACAGTTTTTTTAGCGTTGAGCTCCAGGTTGTTCTGGCTGGACCAGGAGGCCAGGCTGTCAACTTCCCTTCAGTAGGCGGACTCGTCCCCGTTGGAGATTAATTCAATGAGGTTTGTGTCATCCACAAACTTCAAGAGTTTGACAGAAGGGTGGCTAGAGGTGCAGCTGTTAGTGTAGAGTGAGAATAGTAGAGGAGAGAGCACATAGCCTTGTGGGGCTCCAGTGCTGATGGTCTTGGACCCCGAGGCAGGAAGGAAGTCAGTGATCCACCTACAGGTGGGCTCAGGTACGCTCAGCTGGGACAGCTTGTCCTGGAGAAGAGCTGAGATGATGGTATTGAATGCAGAGCTGAAGTCAACAAACAAGATCCTGACATTAGTCCCAAGGGAAACTAGGTGCTGGAGGATGAAGTGGAGACCCATTTTGACTGAGTCGTCTACGGACCGGTTGGCTGTCTAAGCAAACTGTAGTGGGCCGAGGAGGGAGTCTATGATGGCCTTGAGGTGGGTCAGCACGAGGCGCTCAAAGGTCTTCATGATCACAGAGGTCAGGACGACTGGTCTGTCGTCATTTAGGCCTGTGATCCCCGGCATTTTGTGAATAGGGGATGATTGTGTTAAGCAGGCAGGTACCTTGCATTCAGCCAGTGAGGTGTCAAATATATCTGTGTACACTGGAGAAGACTGATCTGCACAGTGCTTCAATGTAGAGTGGGAGACAGCGTCTGGTCCAGCTGCCTTGTGGGAGTTCAATTTTTTTAACAGTTTGTTGACAACCCTCCCCGTGGATGGAGAGAGGTGTGATGGGGGTGGGGGGGGGGGGGGGGGGGGTTGTATGGTGGGGTAGTGTCTCTGTCCCAGCTGGGAAGAAGAAGAGGTGTGATAACTGTGGAGGGCGGGCTGGGTGTGTGGGTCAGAGTCAGGACTGGTCCGTTGTCTGTCGAATCTACAGTAGAAGTCATTCAGGTCATTTGCAAGTCTAAGATAATTTATAGAGTGGGGGGGGATTTGGTTTTGTAGTCTGTGATCTCCCGAAGGCCTTTACAGACTGACGAGGAGTCATTGGCTGCAAATTGTTGTTGCAGCTTCCTGGAGTGATACATGTGTGATACATGGCTTGTAAACAAACGCACATTTTAGGACGTGTTCAAAAGCAAGGACTGTGTGATCATCTAATTATATGTAGTTATATGTTTTTAGCATGTTCATGTTCTATCAGCATGTTGTGATGTGCTAAACATGCAGATAGATGTTCATAGCGATATTCTTAGCTGCTAGCTAGCTACCAACTTGATGATAGCAAACGTGTGTGTTTTTATTCAGAGATATTTTCTTTTTCGTATTTGGTTTGAGGTGTACCAACATTCAAATAAGCATATCTTCTTCAACTAGTTTCATTTCAATGTATGACACAGCATTTGAAAGCTCACAATCTGCACTTTCATAATCTGTAAAAAACTGAAAAATAACCTTGCCCTACCTGCGGACTTCTTCACCAGACCCTGTCACATTGTGACACATTCTAGTCTTTTGGTCCGCATATCGGCAACCAATATCAAAATATTCTGACTTTTGTTTTGAAACACAGAGCTACGTTTCAACGTTTTTGAGAATCACAACACAAACTCGCTAGTCAAGCTGAAGTACTGCAACGCAATGGACTCGGTGAGTAATCCCCACTGCTACCTAGTTAACTATAACACTACTTTACATTGTTAGCAGGCTCACAAAACAAGCTGTATTAGTTGACTAGCGATGTGTCGTTGATTTTCAACAACGCGGAAATGTTTTCACATTTTTCGAAAGAAAAGTCCGATCAATACATCAGATCCTGATATGAGGACCAAAGCATTACAACGTGTCACATATGCATTTATGCTAATTATACACAACTACATCTACCTAATTATATACAACTACAAGAAATATGGGGAAAAAACAGACATTTTTTTGAAAATCTATTGGGGGGAAAACCTTATTGTTCCATCTCGCCAGCTAGATATGTGGTGGCTGGTCCCAACTTTAGGGACAACCATCGTAAAAACTTGCCACATGGAATGTTGTTCCTGTTATGTACTGTATAGATTGCTGTGCCTGTCATGACTTCATGTGTTGCTATTTTCATCATCATTTATGATCTGTTTTGTCACATCAGCTCTTTGAGTTCTCATGAACTCAATCTGCACTTTCATAATCTGAGACAATGTCTTATCGTGCCAGTAAAGTGAGAGAAAGAGAGAGAGGGAGAAAGAGGGAGAAGAGAGTGAGAACGAATGAGAGGAGGAAAAGATCGAGAGAGACAGAGAGGAGAGATAGAGAGAAATAAAGAATGAGATGAGGAAGAGACAAATTGAAAGAGGGAGAAGGGAGAGAGAGAAAGTGAGCAGAGGCAGTGTTTCCCCTAGGTTTGCTGCCTTGGGGGGGTGGCATGGACCGTGGCATGGACCCCCCCCCCCAGGGGGTAAGACCCTGCGACAAACCAGCGTCATGTCCAGAGGGTGTACTTGTACATTAAGCCGCCTCACGCTATGGAAACAGGAGATTAGGCTCCTGCCCTATGGGCCATTAGGCTCGAGAACCATCGGTTCTCAAGGCTACTTACTTATGTGGTCTTGACTACCTGTCCACTTTCTCACCTGGTTCTTGCTCTCTCTCTCTCTCTCTCTGGTGTTTTGATTGATTGAAAACTTTATTAGAAGATTTGCAGAAGTAGGTACATGAAAGTACATATTACATACACGGTCAACTAACAGGATAAAAACCCAAGAAAGCCACTGGCTTATTTCAATTGGGGTCCTTGATTGGTGTGCCGACACCATCCTGCTCTCTCTCCTTCTCTCCCTCCCTATCCTCCTCTCTCCCTCTTTTGCTGTCAACCAAAAGGCAAACATAACAACCAGAGTATGTATAATCTAATAAGAGGTATACATTGATCCATATCAGTATAACATAATTATAATTTAATATTGGATTGCTGTGGGCAATGCAGTCATTTTGACATTACGGTACTCTCTCACCTGAAAAAAATGTCCAACTATGAAAAGAAACAGACCAGGGACGTGCCGTCCATATAAGCAGGGTAAGCAGTGCTTACCCAACGAAAAAATAAAAAAGGACCGTGAAAATATTAAAATAAAAGTGCATGTAACCGTTTGTTTGTTTTCATTAAAAGAGTAGTATTTTAGGTCCCAGGGCAGCAGGAGTCATTCATTTTGACGTTGCATTTTTAGCGCCACCTGTAGGAGTAAGCACTTCTCTCTCTGCTTTCCCTCGCGTACATTCGAATGCGTGAAAATGTCTTTTTTATTTTTTTCCGATGCCTCAGCCCGCTGTTTAATGTGGCCAGGGTAAGCATGCTTTCAGCCAATCAGTAGTTCGTTCATTCCGATATAAGAGCTACCGATTGGCTATCATTTTCAAGTTCAATTAACATTTCACCTCTCGCCCGGCAGAATAGCTTATGCCAGCTAGCTCAAACGATCTAAATAATAATAATCAATAAGGATAACTTGCTTGATTTTGTGAATATGGACATTACTGTCAGCGACCTAAAGGGATTTCGTAGACTGGACTGGAAAAACACAAACTGGCTAAATGCCGAGAGCTAAGTGCCTGTGTGACAAAGTGTGAAAAGAAAGTGTGTTGTGAGTTTACTATGGAGGATGGAAACGGTGTGTGTCTGTGTTGTGCGTGTGTGCATTTGCGATGTTGAAACTGGACTTGTAGATTTCAGCAGGCTGGCTACTTAGTTCAAAAAAGATTGAACAATGAGCACCCCTGATATAGTCGAAACTGGCAACTGTTTATTTTGTTTTTGGTAATCTGATCACAAAGTGACACTACAGTTTATTAGCGGGTTCTAGGGCATCAAAATTGCATTTCCTTGAAACTGCGTTCACTGATAGCGTGTATGTGTAATTACGTGTATTTCTATATCTTATGCTTACCCAATCTAAAAGCTCACGGCACGTGCCTGAAACAGACATAATATGCTTCAGTCCACTGTCCATGTACTGTAAATATGCCATTATGGTATTACCATAAAGCCCAATTCTAGCAGAATAAGAAAGATTGTATATCTACTTTAAGTAAAATAATAAAGTGCATCCAGTTAGCTCTTTAGCTGGCAAGTGTGCAAGCATACTAGCTCATCTCATCACCTCTGAGCTAGCTAGCTAGCTTGCTAGTTCTTTGACAGTATTTACACCATGAAACTATAGTCAGACACTTTCTAGTCACAATAATAACAACCCATTTTAACCAACTTTCTCTGTCAGAAATCTCAGCAATTATATTTGCTAACGTTTCAACTTGCTTACTTTCATCTGCAGACATCTCACCCTGCAAAAACTCTCTCGCGTCGCGCGCACACACTCGCGCAAAATCTTTTATTATTCTCCAGTGCTGGCACAGCGAAGCGAAGTGTGGAGTTAGGTCTAGTTATATGAGACTACTGGCGGACTAACGTTACCAACGAGCCCATGGGCTTGCCACTCGCCAGATTCGGGGTTGGGTGTGTTTAAAAAAAGCGGATATTTTAGCTGTTTGGTGTCTACGTCCGTAATAATTCCTCTTTCTTGGGGAGGCGGGGGGTTCTGTTGGGGGGGCGGCCCGCCCTCCCAAGACAGTTGTAGGGGAAACACTGAGAGGAGTAATAATCCTGTCAACCAAAGTGTGTGTTTGTGTGTGCGTGTGTGTGTGTGTGTGTGTGTGTGTGTGTGTGTGTGCGTGTGTGTGCAACATACCACAACACACATCTTCAATTCGATTTTTTTTAAAACTTTATTCAACGTCTCTTAGAGCTCTCAAAGAACCAATCAAGCAACATCTAGTACCAGGAATCCATGATGCGCCTCATGGACATGAACCTCATGTTGTTGTTGCCCTGGTGCATATCCCTGAAGTTCCTGTACTCGCCGGGCCTCATGTACCACTGCCTGCCCCTGTAGTTGGCCTGGTCGTACATGAGCCAGTGGCCGTCCATCACGTTGCAGGACATGAAGTTGTTCATGCGGTAACGGTCCATGACGGAGTCACAGTCGTCCATCATCTCGTGCATCTGACCAGCGAAGCTCTCTCTCTCATAGATCCTCATCCTGTAGTTGCCCCTGTGCTGTAATGGGATCAGGAAAAGATGGGTTTAATGGGATGATCGACAGATAGATAGATAGATAGATAGATAGATAGATAGATAGATAGATAGTCGTGTGGACCTACCATGGGGATGAAGCGGCAGGACTGCATGTTCCAGTTGAACATGCTCTGGTAGTCGGAGTACTCGCCCCTCCTGAAGAACCACTGGTTGCCCATGTAGTTGTTGCGCTCATAGACCATCCAGCAGCCGTTGTGCACCCTGCAGGACTGGCTGCGGCTCATGTAGGAGGACATGTCGTTACAGTCGCTCATACAGTCGTAGGAGCGGCCGCCGAAGTTCCTCTCCTCGTAGAAGGTGATCTTACCCATCATGTGCATATCGGAAGTCATTTTGTTAGCGGTGGTTAGCTGCTAATGCTAGCTGCTGTTTTTGGTCCTAGAGGTGGTGGTGAGTGACTTGCTACCTGTTGGGAAGCCCTCCATTTTATACCTGTGGGACCAGGGGCCTCTGCCATTGTTTGGAGAGAGAAAGAGGCCCTGAGTCAGCGACATGCGATAGAAGGCCATAGAGGGGGGTACCCAGGGAAAGCTGTGTATGATCTGCTAACAGATCCACTTCCACCTACACTGTTACACAACTACAACTACAACCACCTAATTATAAACAACTACAACTATCTAATTATACACAACTACAACTACCTAATTGTAAACAACTACAAGAAATATGGGGAGGAAGTCTTATTGTCCAATCATGCCAGTTAGATATGTGGTGGCTGGGCCCAACTTTAGGGACAGCCATCGTAAAAACTCACCACATGGAATGTTGTTCCTGTTATGTGTGAACTGCTGTGCCTGTCATGACTTCCTGCGGTGTTATTTTGTATTCATCTCTCATTTATGATCTGTTTTTTCAAATCAGCTATTTGAGTTCTCATGAGATCATGTCTTATCATACCAGTAAAGTGAGAGAGAGAGAGAGAGAGAGAGAGAGAGAGAGAGAGAGATTTATTTCATGAGATCCTAACAGATCCACTGCACCCTCCATGGTGTGAACAGCTCCTGCTCCATTCAGGGTGGAGGTATAGCATGCCCAGGAGGAGGACAAAAAGAGGCATCACATCCTTTGTCCTACGCAGCATGCAGCTTATCGAACAGCTTTGATTACAGGATATACCAAATGATGCCTTTTTATTGTTATTCATGATATTCATGATGATTTATGATGTAGGGATGTTTAATGATCATGTTTCAAGTTTCGAGTTTTATTGTTACGTCACATTACACGAGTGTAAGAGAGAAATATTCTTAGGCTTCGGTTCCGGACATTGCAGCACAAGACATAAGGCAATAGGCATAATTCAAGATTAAAAAAAACATTGACAGTAGTACAGGACATAAGTGACAAAAAATAATAAGACAGGATATCGTTAGCAGTATCCAGACAATTTGCAGACAATAAGGCAATGGCATAATACAAAATAAAAGTGACAATATTACAGGTAAGACAGGATACACTAATGGTGCTACTAGTAATAATACATACTTCAGTAGTAAAGTGAATGTGAGCTTAAAGGTTTCGAAGTCTGTATATGAATGAATGAATGAATGAATGAATGAATGAATGAATGGTCTTTATTGTCATTGCTATAGAACAGGTACCAAACAACGAAATTTAGGAGGGGGTGGCTCTCCTGGTGTTAGGAAAGAAAAGAAAAAAACTTTTAAAAAAACACAAGAAGGGAAGGAGCTGGTTTACATAAATAAAGGCTATGTACACTATCCACTATACTATACTGTACAGATAGACGACTAGGGTTGTCATATTGCACATAGTGTTATTGCACATTCATTTAAAGTGTCGCAGTTTGCAGGCTTGAAATGTACATATTTGTGCCTCAGCACTACACCTGATTTTTTCAGTCCAGCAGCTGCCATCAATCCGTCCAGACTGTCCAGGGCCCAGAACCTAGGTCTTTGCTGTGTTCAGGGCCTGGATGGCCCTGGGGTAGAAGCTGTTCTTCAGTCTGTTTGTCCTTGCGAACATGGTCCTGTACCGCCTTTTCGAGGGCAGCCGGGTAAAGTGTTCGTACCCAGGGTGGGTTGGGTCCCTGGAGATCTTGGAGGCCTTCCTGAGACAGCGTGTGTTGTACAGCTCTTCCAGAGAGGGGAGGGGGGCGCCGGTGATCTTCTGGGCTGTTCTCACGACTCTCTGTAGCGCATTTCTCTCCGCGGCTGTGCAGCTGGCATTTCTCTCCGCGGCTGTATACTAGGGGTGGGAATCGCAAGGTAACTTACGTATTGATAACCGTACGATATTTTGCCCCCTGTACCGATAGTATCACAGTACATCGATTCTGCGATAATCGATACATTGTAAGACAATTCATCAACGATACATCACGATATCTGTCTTAACTGGTATTTCATAACGTGGTTCCAGTGTTGCAGCATTCGGCAGAAACCTTCGTTTTCCACAACACTACAGGCGAAGGTCCTTGCAAATCAACCCAGATAGACTTGGTAATCGTAATTGTAGTCGTAGCCCTCGGGGAGTTAAAGGGAAGCCTCGTTTTGAAATATAATCGGACTTTGCTGACACACCGTTTGTCGTACAGTATGACAGTGCAGTCCAGTGATGCGCTCGGCTGTCCGCACCATCCTCTGCAGCGTTCTGCGGTTGAGGCCAGTGCAGATGCCATGCGAGGCAGTGATGCACCCAGTCAGGATGCTCTTGGTTGTGCCTCCGTGATAGGCCCGCAGGGTCTTCGACCCCATGCCAAACTAATTCAGCCGACTGAAGTGAAAGAGGCGCTGCTGTGCCTTTTTCACCACCTGTTTGGTATGCACGTCCCAGCTGAGGTCATCAGAGATGCGGACGCTGAGGAACTTAAAACTGCTGACGCTCTCTAAAGCTGACCTCTGTTATATGTTTGATGATGTTTCTATTATGTTTTCTTGACGTGTTCTGATACGTATGTTTATGGTAACATTTTTTATGACGTCTCTTGATGTTTTAAACTCCTTGTGCAAAGCTAATTCTCCATAGAGGATTCATTCATTAATTCATTCATAGAACGACAAAAAGAGAGAGAGAGAGAGAGAGAGAGAGAGAGAGAGAGAGAGAGAGAGAGAGAGAGAGAGAGAGAGAGAGAATGAGAGGAGGAAGAGACAAAGAGAAAAAGGAAAAACAGAGAAAGAGAGAGCAAGGAGAGGAAAAACAGTGCTGTCAATACCAAATTGTTTGCGTGGTTATGTGTCTATGTATGTGTGTGTGTGTGTGTGTGTGTGTGTGTGTGTGTGTGTGTGAACACAAACAGACAAAGAGAAAATTAAATATCGACCTTATTGTTCCAGCTTGCGAGCTAGATATGTGGTGGCTGGTCCCAACTTTAGTAAAAACTCACCACATGGAAGGTTGTTCCTGTTATGTGTAAACTGTTGTGCCTGTCATGACTTCATGTGTTATTCTTTTGTATTCATCATCATATATGATCTGTTTAATCACATCAGCTGTTTGCGATCTCTTAGAATTTAGAATTTGCCATATAGCAGACACTTTTAATCCAAAGTGATTTACATTTACAGATTACAGGGACATTCCCCCTGGAGTAACTGAGGGCTAAGTGCCTTCCTTCAAGGGCACACTAGTGGTGCTGTTTCAGGCGGGATTTGAACTCACAACCTTCCGATCACCAGTCCAACTCAATATCAACTATACAACCACTACCCCTCGTTCCCTCGACATCATGTCTTATCATGCAAGAGAGAGAGAAAGAGAGGAAGAGGAAGAGACAAAGAGATAGAGGGAGAAAGGAGAGAGAGTGACAGTGATGTCAATATCAAAGTCTGTGTGTTTGTGTGCGTGCCTGCGTGTGTTTTATTTTCATCATAAACCGTGTAAAAACAACAACATACAACTTGAAAATTTACATTTACTAAAAACTTTATTCAACTTCTCTTATATCTCTCTAAGTACCAATCAAGCAACATCTAGTACCAGGAATCCATGATGCGCCTCATGGACATGAACCTCATGTTGTTGTTGCCCTGGTACATATCCCTGAAGTTCCTGTACTCGCCGGGCCTCATGTACCACTGCCTGCCCCTGTAGTTGGCCTGGTCGTACATGAGCCAGTGGCCGTCCATCACGTTGCAGGACATGAAGTTGTTCATGCGGTAACGGTCCTGGAAGTTGTCACAGTCGTCCATCATCTCGTGCATCTGACCTCCGAAGCTCTCCCTCTCATACATCCTCATCTTGTAGTTGCCCCTGTGCTGTAATGGGATCAGGAAGACATGGGTTTAATGAGGAGGATCGACAGATAGATAGATAGATATATATATATATAGATAGATAGATAGATAGATAGATAGATAGATAGATAGATAGATAGATAGATAGATAGTTGTGTGGACCTACCATGGGGATGTAGCGGCAGGAACTCATGTTCCAGTTGAACATGCTCTGGTAGTCGGAGTACTCTCCCCTCTTGAAGAACCACTGGTTGCCCATGTAGTTGTTGCGCTCATAGGCCATCCAGCAGCCGTTGTGCACCCTGCAGGACTGGCAGCGGCTCATGTAGGAGGACATGTCGGAACAGTCGCTCATACAGTCGTAGGAGCGGCCTCCGAAGTTCCTGTCCTCGTAGAAGGTGATCTTGCCCATCATGTTCATGTCGGAAGTCATGTTGTTAGCGGTGGTTAGCTGCTAATGCTAGCTGCTGTTGCTGGTCCTAGAAGTGGTGGTGAGTGACTGACTTGCTACCTGTTGGGAAGCCCTTCATTTTATACCGGTAGTGTCAGGGGCCTCTGCCTTTGTTTGGAGACATAGAGGCCCTGAGTCAGCGACATGCCTTAGAAGGCTATAGAGCATGGCAGACCTGGCTACACAAGGAAGGCTGTGTATGCTCTGCCAATGGATCCACAGGAGATTACAAGTCTACAGTCTACAGAATTGTCTGCAGTGTCAAAGGTACATAATAATATACCGTGCCATCTACCCCGCATCGCCATCGAGTTAAGCATTGTCGTCGACAGGCTACCACCTGTCAATCAAAAACTCTACTACCACCCCCCCACCCCCCGTCTACCAAATGCGGGCTGGGTTAAGGCCCCGATGTTTCAAGATCCAAACAACGGCTCTGTGTCAAAGTGTATACTACAGGGTTCCCACGAGTCCTTGAAATCCTTGAAAGAATTTGCGAAAAAGAAATCAAGGTCTTAAAAGTTTTTGAAAATCGACATGGGTCATTCAAAATGCTTGAATTCCCCTCACTCTAAAAAAGAAATATATATATTCAAAACGTGTTTATTCGTTTAGCTCGTCATCTAGTTCTGTCTCAAACTATGACGTGTTGGGTCCTTGAATTTGAGGGAATTGAGTCTTGAAAGTCCTTGAAAGGTGCTTGAAAGGTGCTTGAATTTGATGTTTCAGAAGGTGTGGGAACCCTGATACTAATAAAAAAAAAACTGACAGGAGGATGGGGAGGCTTCAGGAGGGACAGCCAAGGTGCAGATGAAGAGATGAAGGTCTTCAGTCTTGGACGGAAGACAGGGAGTGACTGCAGTCCTGACAGCAGTGGGAAGCTCGTTTCACCCAGCGGAATAGCAGGATGGTGAAAAGCCGTGACCAGTCAATGCGCCTGCTGCAGCCTCCCCATCCTCCTGTCAGTTGTTTTTTTATTATTAGTATCAGGGTTCCCACACCTTCTGAAACATCAAATTCAAGCACCTTTCAAGCACCTTTCAAGACTCAATTCCCTCAAATTCAAGGACCCAACACGGCATAGTTTGAGACAGAACTAGATGACGAGCTAAACGAGTAAACCATTTTTGAACATATATGTATATACTTAGAGGGGAATTCAAGCACTTTGAATGACCCATGTCGATTTTCAAAAACTTTTAAGACCTAGATTTCCGGTGGTGCCAGTCGGCCAGCAGAGGTGGAGAAGTGGAGTAAACTGGCAGGTGTATGGAGGCTAATCATTGCCTGCATTTAGGAAGTGGCAGTTCTCTTTGCTTCCGGGTAGGCGAGCATAAGGGTCTTAAACCTAATGCGAGCTGCTATCGGGAGCCGGTGAAGGGCACAGGGGGAATTTGCAAAAGTTCAACACCGGACGGCCGCTACCATTCTGGATGAGCTGCAGAGGTCATTTGATAAGTAAGTAAGCTAGCTACCTAGCTATGATTGGAAACAAAGTAGTATCCAGTTATGTCATTTATCACTACTACTACTTTGACTGATGTTATGTGGCTTTGTTTGGCTAGTTAACTAGCCAACTTGGTAACATTAGTGTTAGGGTTGCTAGCAGATAATAGCAGATGTTTTCATATAAAATGGCCATGCCAAGGCTTCATTAAGGCTTCATTAAGCCTAAAGAGACAGCATCACTGGTACATCTTTATCTTCAAACCCATACTGGGCAAACTCACCTCATATGTATGTAATCTCATGTCACTCACCAACAGCTGTTGTTATTTCTGCTCCACTGGATGGTTGCTCTACCCGGTACCCAGGATTATTTTGCGCCCTGGTCATTAAATAACCTCCAGAACTTCACTAAAGCCTAATAATCTTGTCTCCCTGGGAGTGTTCAAAGCCCTGATTAAGAAATGTGTGACAGAAGAGTGCAATTGCTACTTATCCCTTGTCTGTTATTTATTATGTTTTACTCTCCAATTGAGTAAATATGTACTAGTACTGGTTTGCTATCTTGGCCAGGTCTCCCTCGAAAAAATAGATTTTAATCTCAAGGGACCTCCTTAAATAAAGGATGAATACAAAAATAAAACAATGACAGGCACAGCAATTTATACATAACAGGAACAACATTCCATGTGGTGAGTTCTTACGATGGCTGTCCCTAAAGTTGGAACCAGCCACCACATATCTAACTGTCAAGTTGGAACAATAAGGTTTACCCCGCATTGATATTTAAGGAATTTGTTTCTGTCTGTTTGTGTTTCATATTTCTTGTAGTTGTGTATTATTAGGTAGTTGTGTATAACTAGCATAAGTGCAGATGTGTGGCAGCGTAGGAGGAAGTGGATTTGTTGGCCTCCCTGGATAGCCAGGTCTGCTGTGCTCTTTGGGGGGACCCCCTCTACAGCATTCTAAGGCATGTCGCTGACTCAGGGCCTCTCTCTCTCTCCAAACAATGGCAGAGGCCCCTGGTCCCACAGGTATAAAATGGAGGGCTTCCCAACAGGTAGCAAGTCAGTCACTCACCACCACCTCTAGGTCCAGCAACAGCAGCTAGCTAACGCTACCAATATGACTACCGACATGAACATGATGGGTAAGATCACCTTCTACGAGGAGAGGAACTTCGGCGGTCGCTCCTACGACTGTATGAGCGACTGTTCCGACATGTCCTCCTACATGAGCCGCAGCCAGTCCTGCAGGGTGCACAACGGCTGCTGGATGGTCTATGAGCGCAACAACTACATGGGCAACCAGTGGTTCTTCAGGAGGGGAGAGTACTCCGACTACCAGAGCATGTTCAACTGGAACATGCAGTCCTGCCGCTACATCCCCATGGTAGGTCCACACGACCATCTATCTATCTATCTATCTATCTATCTATCTATCTATCTATCTATCTATCTATCTATCCTCCCACTAAACCCATGTTTTCCTGATCCCATTACAGCACAGGGGCAACTACAGGATGAGGATCTACGAGAGGGAGAGCTTCGCTGGTCAGATGCACGAGATGATGGACGACTGTGACTCCGTCATGGACCGTTACCGCATGAACAACTTCATGTCCTGCAACGTGATGGACGGCCACTGGCTCATGTACGACCAGGCCAACTACAGGGGCAGGCAGTGGTACATGAGGCCCGGCGAGTACAGGAACTTCAGGGATATGCACCAGGGCAACAACAACATGAGGTTCATGTCCATGAGGCGTATCATGGATTCCTGGTATTAGATTGTTGCTTGATTGGTTCTTTGAGAGATCTAAGAGACGTTGAATAAAGTTTTTAGAAAATGTACATTTTCAAGTTTTATGTTGTTTTTTTACTAGGTTTATGATGATAATAAAACACATGCAGACACGCACACACACACAGACTTCTCCTTTCTCCCTCTTTCTTTGTCTCTTCCTCTCATGCTTTCTCTCTCTCTCTCTCTCTCTCTCTCTCTCTCTCTCTCTCTCTCTCTTTCTCGCATGATAAGACGTGATGTCCAAAGAATGAGGGGTCGTGGTGGTTTAGTGGCTAGTGAGTTGGACTGGTGATTGGAGTTCTGAAACACCACCACTAGAAACACCACCAACAATTTCTAAGTGGTAAGCCTTGGGTCTAAGATAGCTGTGCCCCATACACCTAACGACTCCAGGTATCAGCTCTTACCCTGTCCGAGATTCCACGAGACCGTTTATTTTATGATCATGGCACGGTAGAGTTTTATAAATGACACTGTTGATTTGGTTTACCCAAACACACTACTCTGTGACGTTGATTTTCGATGCATATTATCTTTTTTTCCTCTTTTTTCTATTATCGTCTTCGCTCTTGTGTTCACTTCCTTTCAAGGGCAGCAATGCAGTCATCAACTACCTGCATCATTTTTATGGAGTTGGAGAAACATACATAGTTATCAGGAAAGACATCACTCCGCCCCACCCCCCGCCACCCCACTGTACTGTTATAGTATGATACCCGAGTGGACGGTGGCTATACTTTATAACTACTTCATAACTTGTTACTACTAATAACGGAGTCAAGGCGAAAGAACTCAGAACTCATCCAGGCATTAATAATCCATCTTTGAGCATCATAAACAGCCTCACTCAATAGAACCCAGTGCTCATTCTCTGGAAATAGTTTGTTGAATAAGAACAACAGTTGGGCATAGATACAGCATTTTGAACCATGTCATAATTTATTAGCTATTGATAGTACATTTTCTCTGCTTTGTGATTTCAGATGTACCAATATTTAAATAAGCATATCTTCTTCAACTTGTTTCTGATGAGAATGTATGACACATAATTCGAAAGCTTACAATCTGTCCTTTCAGAAGCAACTACATGTGACTCCGAGCTCAACCTTAACCGACAAGTGAGCTCCTTCGTGAAGTCATGTTTCTACCAACTACGTATCATAGCCAAGATCAAGTCCTTCCTCACCCCCAGTGACCTGAGGAGGGTCGTCCTCATGCTAATTTCATCTAGGCTCGACTACTGCAACTCACTCTATGCTGGACTTCCTGATAAGACCATCTACCGCCTGCAGCTAGTCCAAAATGGCGCTGCCAGGCTGGTGTCAGGCACTAAAATGAGGGACCACATCTACCCTGTCCTCATCTCCCTTCACTGGCTCCCAGTAAAGAAGAGAGTGAAGTTCAAGATCTGCAGCTTTGTCTACAAAGCTCTCAACAGTCTCGCCCCACCCTACATCAAGGACCTCCTGGACCTGTCTTCCACCTCAAGGCCCAGGCTCAGGTCCGACGCCCAACTCAGCCTGAGGGTCCCCCGCACCAACCTCAAGAGGAAGGGTGACCGTGCCTTTGCGGTGATAGCACCGACCCTGTGGAACGCGCTCCCTTCCGCCATCAAGTCTGCCCCCACTCTGGACTCCTTTAGAGCCAAGTTAAAAACCCACCTCTTCGTCAATGATGTTCCCTAAGTCTACTCCCTATTTGTTGTAAATTGTTTCCCTTGAGATGTTCGTTTAAGTAGTCTGTATCTGTTTGCTTTCTGTGTTCCTTGTCCTTGTCCTTGTCTTTATCTGTTCCTTTACCCGGGCTGCGCCCCGGGCCGATGTAAAAGTTGGATGGGGGGCGCATTATAAATAAAATTAACATTAACATTAACATTAACTACAACTACCTAAATATAGACAACTACAAATACTATTTGTACACAACTACACTAACCTGATTACAGACAGAGAGAAAATTAAATAAACACAAACAGACAAATTGAACATTCAATTTCTAGCTTATTGTACCAGTTTGTGAGTTAGATATGTGGTGGCTGGTCCCAACTTTAGGGACAGCCATGGGAAAAACTCACCATATGGAATGTTGTTCCTGTTATGTGTAAACTGCTGTGCCTGTCATGACTTCATGTGTTATTATTTTGTATTCATCATCATTTATGATCTGTTTTGTCATGTCACCTATTTGAATTTTCACAATGTCTTATACCAGTAAAGTATGATAGAAAGAGAGAGAGAGAAAGAGACAAAAGCCCTGTCCGGACGGCATATAAATTACCTGAGGACCTCAGATAAAAATTACCGAATTACCCCAGGTAAAACATATATTACCGAGGTCCTCAGGTAATGTATATGCCGTCCGGACAGGGCTAAAGAGAAAGAGGCAGAATGGAGAGAGAGAACAAACAAAGTGACAGTGAAGTCAATATCAAAGTCTGTGTGTGTGTGTGTGTGTGTGTGTGTTTTCATTGTACACTTTGTAAAAAACAACAACATATAACTTTACATTTAAAATGTTCTAAAAACTTTATTAAAAGTCTGTTAGATCTCTTGAAGAATCAATCAGGCAACATCTAGTACCAGGAATCCATGATGCGCCTCATGGACATGAACCTCATGTTGTTGTTGCCCATGTGCATATCCCTGAAGTTCCTGTACTCGCCGGGCCTCATGTACCACTGCCTGCCCCTGTAGCTGGGCTGCTCGTACATGAGCCAGTGGCCGTCCATCACGTTGCAGGACATGCAGTTGTTCATGCGGTAACGGTCCATGACGGAGTCACAGTCGTCCATCATCTCGTGCATCTGACCAGCGAAGCTCTCCCTCTCGTAGATCCTCATCCTGTAGTTGCCCCTGTGCTGTAATGGGATAAGGAATACATGGGTTTAATGGGATGATAGATAGATAGATAGATAGATAGATAGATAGATAGATAGATAGATAGATAGATAGATACAGTAGATTGTTGTGTGGACCTACCATGGGGATGTAGCGGCAGGACTGCATGTTCCAGTTGAACATGCTCTGGTAGTCGGAGTACTCGCCCCTCTTGAAGAACCACTGGTTGCCCATGTAGTTGTTGCGCTCATAGACCATCCAGCAGCCGTTGTGCACCCTGCAGGACTGGCTGCGGCTCATGTAGGAGGACATGTCGGGACAGTCGTTCATACAATCGTAGGAGCGGCCACCGAAGTTCCTCTCCTCGTAGAAGGTGATCTTGCCCATCATGTGCATGTCGGAAGTCATGTTGCTAGCGGTGGTTAGCTGCTAATGCTAGCTTCTGTTGCTGGTCCTAAAGGTGGTGGTGAGTGATTGACTTGCTACCTGTTGGCAAGCCCTCCATTTTATACCTGTGGTACCAGGGGCCTCTGCCATTGTTTGGAGAGAGAGAGCCCTGAGTCAGCAACATGCTATAGAATGCTATAGATTATTGGTCCCCCCCAGAGTGCATGGCAGACCTGGCTATGCAGGGAAGGCTGTGTATGCTCTGCCAACAGATGCACTTCCTCTTACAATGTCACACATGCAGTTATGCTAATTATAGATAAATATAACTACAACTACCTAATTACACACAACTACAAGAAATATGAAACACAGACAGACAAAATAAATGTTTAAATATCTATTTGGGGGAAAATCTTATTGTCCCATCTTGCCAGCTAGATATGTGGTGGCTGATCCCAACTTTAGGGACAGCCATCGTAAAAACTCGCCACATGAAATGTTGTTCCTGTTATGTGTAAATTGCTATGCCTGTCATGACATCATGTGTTATTATTTTTGTATTCATTATGTTGAAAATATCCATGATACGGACAGCCTTACATCCGACAACGAGTCGAATTAGAAGTCGCTGGGATAGAGATAACTGTGCCCTGAAGCCATTTCCTTAGATCTCAGGCCTCCCAAACCTCTCCTCGCATGGAGCCGTCCACCGGGGGAAGGGGATCTTTCATTTATGAACCAGAGGATGATGAAGCTCTAAGCCTGTCCGTTCCTGAGACTGAGAGCGAGGGGTCAGTAACACTCAGGGACACTGAATCAGAGCACAATTGGTCAGAAGTATCACCAGTGCGGGAAACTAGGTTCCAATAGTATGACCCAGATGAATACGCAGGCGAGCCTAGTGCAGAGGGGAGTCCAGTCGAGGGTTATAGCCAAAAATACAGAAATACTGCCTTATATTTGAGGGGGAGGCAAAAGGCACAGTGGGATAAGGCCAGATATTCAGCCCAGTTCAGTAAACATATCCCCCATCCCCGGACAACGGCTAAACCAACGGCTAACGACCCAGCGACTGAGGCCAAAAATAGATCCCGGTCTCGCTGAAATCTCCCGCCAGGATGGACCCTCCTAGACCCGGTTCAGTTTGACAGGCCTGTGCATGGCATCACCGATGTCACACGTTCCTCAAACTCCACTATACTGATTACATCAGAGGATGAAGAAGAGCAACTAGCCACAGGGTGGACAGACCTGATACCTGGAGTCGACAAATCAAACTCAGCTTCTGCTTTGCAATGTTAGAGTCCATTCTCCTATACGGCTGTGAATGCTGAACCTTGAAGCCTACCCTGCAGAAGTCCCTAGATGGGTGCTACACCTGAATGCTGCGTGCAGTACTTAACATCGACAAGAGCGTGCATATTACCAACAAGTATCTGTATGGGAGGTCACCATGAATAAGCGAAAAAATAGCAGTCAGGAAAATAAGGCTGGCAGGTCACAGCCAGAGACACCAGGAGCTGCCAGCCAGCAAACTGGTTCTGTGGGAGCCAACACACGAGCAACGATCACGAGGGCATCCCACACTAACATACGTGGACGTACTCAAGAAAGATGCAGGAGCGGAAAGTACCAGCGAGCTAGCCAGATGTATGGAAGATCGGGATGACTGGAAGCGCCGATGGAGGGCTCGTCCGAGGACGACCTAGTAGTAGTAGTAGTAGTAGTGCGGTGTATGGGGCACAGGTATTTTAAACCCAAGGCTTACCACTCAGAAATTCTCCCCCGGCCAATACCTGGAGTGATCCCAGCCAATTGGGCTGTAAAACTTAGAGGGTTTCTCACTGAATAATGCTTGGTCTCACACTTGGATTATTGGGGAAGTGAAACCGATTTATAGAAGACAGACAGAGTAGGGACAAAGAGGTTTGTGATTCATTCAATTTCCTTTTTACTATTTACAACAATATTATGACTTTCAAATGACTTAATGATTGTATTTAATTTCTTTAATTTCTTATTTTTTATAAATGTAACTTTTTAAAAAATGTTTATATCATATCCTTGATATCATGATATATTTATATCCATGTACTGATATTTTTACCATTCTTTACTAATTAATTTTAAAAAATCACGTGAGCAATTGACAAGAGGGGTTCAATGATTTGACATGGTATTAGGATGATGATGATTATTAGTGTTTTTATAACCGCTAAACTGAGGCATCTGGGATCTCGATGTTACAGATGTTGTACAGTTCATGAATTTGGAAATGATGTGAGGCCTTGCGGTGTATTGAAGCACAGATATTTCCAAGACAAAACTAGAATCTTAATAGTTAAAAACAGTTAGAAGGTATATGCCTCGGATCTATTCTGGGTGGTCCGAGGCGAGGGACAGATACCTTCGGTTCTATCCTGGTTTATGGTGGGTGGTTTAGTAACAAGGCTTAGAGGCAGGGTACGGTATTAATTAGAAAATTCCCTATGTAACTGAAGTCAATTGTGCCTTCCTTCCCGATAAACTAATTACCTGCAACCACAACAACTCGCACTTGTTAAGGATAGAGCTGTCATTAACTACAGGGGCCTATGTGCCATATCCTGTTGTGTGTTACTTGTGGGGTATGGCAATAGGAGGTAGCAAGTGAGACTGTAGGACATAGGCAGTGAACAGCAGGGTGAATCTATTCCTAAATATCTAAGACAACCAAGCGGGTAAGAGCCGTTGTGTCATAGATTTGACCTTTTATACAGACGGATAGAACCGGATCACTGTACTGTGCTATTGCCGGGAGACAATCATCATTTATCATCTGATTTATCACATCACCTATTTGAGTTCTCATCAGATCATGTCTTGTCATGCCAGTAAAGAGAGAGAGAGAGAATGAGAGAATGAGAGGAGGAAGAGACAAAGAGAAAGAGGGAGAAACGAGAGAGAGAGAGAGAGAGAGAGAGAGAGAGAGAGAGAGAGAGAGAGAGAGAGAGAGGGAGAGCAGAGGAGTTACAGTGCTGTCAAAAACAAGGTGTGCATGTGTGTGGACGTGTTCCTATAGTTACAGTATGTGTCTGTGTGTGTGTCCCATGTGTGTTTGTGTGTGTCTGTGTGCATGCCTGTAAAAAACAAACAACTTCAAAAATTTAAATTTTCTAAAAACTTTATTCAACGTCTCTTAGATCTCTCAAAGAAATAATCAAGCAGCTTCTAGTACCAGGAATCCATGATGCGCCTCATGGACATGAACCTCATGTTGTTGTTGCCCTGGTACATATCCCTGAAGTTCCTGTACTCGCCGGGCCTCATGTACCACTGCCTGCCCCTGTACTGCTCCTGCTCGTACATGAGCCAGTGGCCGTCCATCACGTTGCAGGACATGCAGTTGTTCATGCGGTAGCGGTCCATGATGGAGTCACAGTCGTCCATCATCTCGTGCATCTGACCAGCGAAGCTCTCCCTCTCGTAGATCCTCATCCTGTAGTTGCCCCTGTGCTGTAATGGGACCAGGAAAACATGGGTTTAATTGGAGGAACGACAGATAGATAAATAGATAGATAGATAGTATGACATAGATAGATAGATAGATAGATAGATAGATAGATAGATAGATAGATAGATAGATAGATAGATAGATAGATAGATAGATAGATAGATAGATAGATAGATAGATAGATAGATAGACAGATAGATAAATAGATAGATAGATAGTATGACATAGATAGATAGATAGATAGATAGATAGATAGATAGATAGATAGACAGACAGATAGACAGACAGATAGACAGACTGTCAGATAGCTATTCGTGTGGACCTACCATGGGGATGAAGCGACAGGACATGATGTTCCAGTTGAACATGTTCTGGTAGTCGGAGTACTCTCCCCTCTTGAAGAACCACTGGTTGCCCATGTAGTTGTTGCGCTCATAGACCATCCAGCAGCCGTTGTGCACCCTGCAGGACTGGCTGCGGCTCATGTAGGAGGACATGTCGTTACAGTCGCTCATACAGTCGTAGGAGCGGCCGCCGAAGTTCCTCTCCTCGTAGAAGGTGATCTTGCCCATCATGTGCATATCGGAAGTCATTTTGTTAGCGGTGGTTAGCTGCTAATGCTAGCTGCTGTTGCTGGTCCTAGAGGTGGTGGTGGTGACTGACTTGCTACCTGTTAGGAAGCCCTCCATTTTATACCCTTGGGCCTGGGGCCTCTGCCATTGTTGGGGGGAGAATGAGAGGCCATGAGTCAGCGACATGCTATAGAAGGCTATAGAGGGGGGTCCCCCCCTCTGCTCTGTTACTTCTCAAAGAAGTTTAACAACAGTCAGTCATGCTAGTCTACAATAGAGCAGGAGACTCTGACTCTGTTGCTCACGCTTCAGTTCTTTGAAGTTCACGTAGGATCTGGTGTTACGCCTGTGATCATACGTGACACGTTCTAGTGTTTTGCTCCGCATGTTGGCATCCGATAAATGTGAATACATTTCCGCGTTGTTGAAAATCACATCGCTAGTCAATTAACCCAGCCTATTTTTTTAGTCTTATAACAATGTTAAGTAGTGTTATAGTTAACTAGGTAGCAGTGGGGATAACTCACCGAATCCATTGCGTTGCAGTATTTTGGCTTGACTAGCGAGTTTGTGTTTTGATTCTCAACAACGTTAAAACGTAGTTCCGTGTTTCAAAATAAAAGTCTGAACATTTTGATTGGTTGCCGACATACGGACCAAAACACATTGGTCGCTGATGTTCCACGGTTTTAATTTGGAGACCCGACACAGGAAAGTGACACACTCAACTCTTCCTGTCTCCCCCCCCCTCTGACTCACAGGTGGCAACACGTGTCTCTGCGTGTCTTGCAGACATTTCTGCTTGGATGTCAGCCCACCACCTCAATCTCAACCGTAACAAGACTGAGCTACTCTTCCTCCCTGGAAAAGCCTGCGCTCTCCAAGACTTCTCCATCACAGTAGACAACTCTATGGTGACCTCCTCCAGGACAGACAAGAACCTTGGGGTGATCCTCGACAGCCACTTATCCTGTAATGTGAAAATCACACCAACAGCTGTTCCTTTCATATTCCGAAAATGTAAGTGTTGAAGAGCTAACTCAATATATCAAAAAAACTGTTTAAGGATCACTAAATACTTAATTTGTTAGCAATGTTAACTTGTTTGCGAGTTTACTGGCTGCAACCACGCCCATAACCAACCACCCCCATAAATATGGCCGCATGTGTTTGTGTTTTTTATTTGTTTACAAAATGGAGGCTAACGCTCCTGTCACTTTCTTTCAGCAGCCGGTAGAACCATCGACAGTGGAGAATTTATTAACTTGTTCATCTTGGATTACATACATGCTGGCATTAACTCGGACTCGGAATCTGAAGATGAAGAAGACAGCATTTCACACATCGATCTTGACCTCAGTTCTGACAAGGAGGAGGAGGAGCAGGACAATGTGTGGCTGTGGGCATCGAAAAGGTTTTAAGATCAGTTGATGTTATAACAGTGGACACCGATTATGCAAAAGAAATGAAGAAGATAGAAACTTTAATTGCAAGTGCCAGCAAAGATGGGAAGATAATTCAAAACAACAGGCTGTCTCTTGCAGCCAAAGACTGTCTCCAGAATTGATCTACAACACTAGACTTAACACAGCGTCATTGTCAGCAGACAACAGAGACATGCTTGTTTTGGGAACTATACTGGCATCATTCATGTCGTCTGCCGACACACCATCTGCTTTGTACTTAACTGTACTTGGCTGAGGAAGTCATCGCTTCCTCAGATCTCAAGCACCAAACCCCCGACAGATCTGTGCTGGCAGTGTCAGAGGAATAACTACCAGCTGCCTCGAAGTACCAATCTGCCGGACCAGGTGAAATCAGCCAAACTGAAAAATCTGCAACAGCATCTCGACCTTGTCGCGAAGGAGCGGCCATTCTACCAGGACTTGTATCTGTCAGGATTTGCATCTGTCTCGAGGCCCCTCCAGACCTGCAAGCAGGCGGATCACAATGCACTACGGTTTTGAATAGGTGAACAGATGAGAATAAGTTCATTACACACACTGTTGATTTGGTTTACCAAAACAAACTACTATGTTAGACAGATGTTTATTTCTATAAAAAATAATCTTCGAAACTATTACTTAGAAATAAGAAGCGCCAGACAATATTTTTTCTCTAAGATCATAAACAATAATATCAATAACGCCTGCATCCTTTCAATACTGTTGACAGAATAACAATAAATTAGGGTTATAATAACCCTAACAATAAACAATAAATTAGAAGCCATTAAACAAGGCATTAGCTACTCTGTGTCAAGCATTAAAACCATGTCTCCACTAATAGCCCCAGATAGAGCTAGAGCTGACATAACAATCATGTCACAATTCAACACCATCGATTATAAGACTTGAGATAAATGTCAAGTCACGTCTTAAACCATCCACCTGTGCCCTTGATGTCCTGCCAACAAGCTTTTTAAAAAACATATACAGCTGCATGGCAGAAGAATTAATACAAATAATCAACACTTCCCTTTCATCAGGAGTATTCCCTGAAAACTGCAGTTATCAAGCCTTTACTAAAAAAAGAACAACTACAGACCTATATCAAACGTTTCCTCTGCAGGAAAAATAATTGAAATAACTGCCCACTTAGGAAATATTTGACGCTAAATGATCTCATCGATAACTTTCAATCTGCACTGAAATAGCCCTTATAAAGGTCTACAAATACATAGCACTGAAACAGCCCTTATAAAGGTCCTTAATGACATTTGTGTAAACACCGACAACACTGTCCTAAACTGGTTTGGATCCTACCTAGAGGACAGAAGCTACTATGTCTCCATTGGCCACTTTGTGTCCAACCAAATTAAAATGACGTGGAGTTCTCCAAGGATCAATCCTTGGCCCCCTTCTATTCAATCTCTAAATACTTCCATTAGGACACGTCATAAAAAAGGGTTAGGGTTAGACAAAATTGCCTACCACGACTATGAGGATGACACTCAAATCTACAAAGCCCTCTCACCAAACGACTAGTCCCATCGCCAATCTCTGTAATTGCATTGAACAAATAAACGCCTGGATGACACAAAATTGCCTCCAACTAAACAAGGACAAAATATGATAATTGTATTCGGTGCCCCTGACAAAGTCAGTGCAAAACATGATTCAGCCTTAACTGGACTTGGCCAGGTAGAATTAACTTTTTCAGAAGATGAGAGAATTCTGTTCTGATCAGGCACGAAACATCACACGCCCTCCACCAAACTCCTCTAGATGCATTATGGACTATAACCGTCGTAAAAACTCACCACATGGAATGTTGTTCCTGTTATGTGTAAATTGCTGTGCCTGTCATGACTTCATGTGTTATTTTATATTCATCATCATTTATTGTTTTGTCACATCACCTATTTGAGTTGCTATGAGATAATGTCTTATCGTGCCAGTATAGCGAGCGAGCGTGTGTGTGTGTGTGTGTGTGTGTGTGTGTGTGTGTGTGTGTCTGCATGTGTGCCTGTGTGTGTGTGTGTGTGTGTGTGTTTATTATCATCATACGCCTTGTAAAAAAAAAAACACACAACTTCAGAATTAAACATTTCTACACATTTTATTCAACGTTTCTCTCGATCAAGCAGCTTCTAGTACCAGGAATCCATGATGCGCCTCATGGACATGAACCTCATATCGTTGTTGCCCTGGCACATCTCCCTGAAGTTCCTGTACTCGCCGGGCCTCATGTACCACTGCCTGCCCCTGTAGCTGGGCTGCTCGTACATGAGCCAGTGGCCGTCCATCACGTTGCAGGACATGCAGTTGTTCATGCGGTAACGGTCCTGGATGTTGTCACAGTCGTCCATCATCTCGTGCATCTGACCTCCGAAGCTCTCCCTCTCGTAGATCCTCATCTTGTAGTTGCCCCTGTGCTGTAATGGGATCAGGAAAACATGGGTTTAATGGGACGATAGATAGATAGATAGATAGATAGATAGATAGATAGATAGATAGATAGATAGATAGATAGATAGATAGATAGATAGATAGATAGATAGATAGATAGATAGATAGTCGTGTGGACCTACCATGGGGATGTAACGGCAGGACTGCATGTTCCAGTTGAACATGCTCTGGTAGTCGGAGTACTCTCCCCTCTTGAAGAACCACTGGTTGCCCATGTAGTTGTTGCGCTCATAGGTCATCCAGCAGCCGTTGTGCACCCTGCAGGACTGGCAGCGGCTCATGTAGGAGGACATGTCGGGACAGTCGCTCATACAGTCGTAGGAGCGGCCTCCGAAGTTCCTGTCCTCGTAGAAGGTGATCTTACCCATCATGCCCATGCCGGAAGAGGAAGTCATGTTGTTGCTGGTCCTAGAGGTGGTCGTGAGTGACTGACTTGCTACCTGTTGGCAAGCCCTCTATTTTATACCTGTGGGACCAGGGGCCTCTGCCATTGTTTGGAGAGAGAAAGAGGCCCTGAGTCAGCGACATGCTATAGAATGCTATAGATATGGGTCCCCCCCCAGTGAGCATGGCTGACCTGGCTACCCAGGGAAGGCTGTGTATGCTCTGACAACATGTGCACTGCCTCCTACAATGTCACACATATGCAGTTATGATAATTATAACTACAACTACAACTACCTAATCTACAACTACATACCTAATTATACACAACTACAACTACAAATCCCTAATTATACACAAATACAACTACCTAATAATACACAACTACAACTACCTAATTATACATATGTATGTACTTCCATTCCCCCTAGAAATCCTATCTATGTCTGATCACATCCAGTTTGCAAATCAAACACTGAACACCAGAGAATCCTACAAATATCTGATTGATCCACACCTCACTTGTCAAAACCACACTAACGAAGAAGTTAAATCAGAAATGGTATGTTTATAACAAGATTAGACCATATCGCACCCATATTGTCTCAGACACATATCGACATGCAATCATTCTTTCAACAATATCATACTGTCTCCCAATTTGGTCCCTCACCTCAAAGGAAATCACTGAACCAATAGCAAGACTATATGTGACACGTTCTAGTGTTTTGGTCCGCATGTCAGCAACCAATCAAAATGTTCTGACTTTTATTTTGAAAAACAGAACTACATTTCAACGTTGTTGAGAATCACAACACAAACTCGCTAATCAAGCCAAAATACTGCAACGCTGCATTCGGTGAGTAATCCCCAATCAAAACATCGCCAGATTACGACCCTCCCTCACTGACTCCGTTGCCGAAACCCTCATCCACGCCTTCGTCACCTCCCGTCTGGACTATTGTAATGGAGTCCTGTTCGGGGTTTCCAATAAAGCCCTGGACAGGCTCCAGTATGTGCAGAACTCAGCTGCCAGGGTCCTCACCCACACCAAGCCCTTGCAGCACATCACCCCCACCCTCATTCACCTCCACTGGCTCCCGGTCAAGTCCCGCTTCACATACAAAATCCTCCTCCTCACCTACAAATCCCTCCAACCTGTGGTCAGCAGACATGGGCCTGCTATCCACCGCACCAACCTACGGACCTTTGGGGACAGAGCCTTCAGCGTGGCCGCACCTACCCTCTGGAACTCCCACCCCATAGTGATCCGCAACGCCCCCACCCTGGAATCCTTCAAATTAGCCCTCAAAACACATCTGTTCTCCAAGGCCTTTGGCCCCTAGTCATTGTTTCAGTTTTGCTTTGTTGGTTTTCTGTTTTGTCTGTCCGATCATTCCCTTGTAAAGCGTCCTTGGGCTTTTTGAAAGGCGCTATATACATTTAAGTTATTATTATTATTATTATTATTATTATTATTATTATTATTATTATTATTACTGCTACCTAGTTAAATATAACACTACTTTACATTGTTAGCAGGCTCACAAAACAAGCTGTGTTAGTTGACTAGCGATGTGTCATTGATTTTCAACAACACGGATAGGTATTCACATTTTTTTCCCGGAAGAAAGGTCAGAAGATTATGGATCGGACATCGGAATGCCGACATGTGGACCAAAACACTAGAACGTGTCTGTAATGATGGTTCTTTGATGATTGATTGATGGGTGGTGGCCGAGATAGGTGGAAAACAAAGTAATTAAAGATTCTGGCTCAAAGTAGACAATTAAAGTAAAAGTTTATTTCTAAGATTCACGACGCCGGGTGAGAGAGAACGCACAACAATATGTTTGTAGACAGTGCCTCTTATACCCCGCTAGTTGATGATCAAGCAAGCAGCTGTCTAACAATCACAACCATTGACATGGCTCCATTCAGTCTGCTTGACCCTGAAGGGTACCCCAACCGCCGTTCTAACTCTGCTCCATAAGGAGCTGATTCTCTGTCAGTCCTGAGAATCCTGATGACCCATTGACCCATGGTCTAAATTAGTCTCTAGTTTAGTTTACAAGTTACAAGCATCGAATGAGGTAGAGATGTTGACTGAGTGTTTAACAGTTTAGATGGCACAACTTGATTATGATTAAAGTTTATACAGAGTATTTAAAGTGCAGACCTATCCTTCCTATTATGTATCTCTACTATCTCTATCACAAGAAAATTAAAAATAAAAATATGAGTGGGACTGCCCCAATCATTAAAAAAAAGAAAGATCCTTGGCAACCTTCCCCCTTGGACTCACCACTGCGCTGCACTTTCACACTCCAATGCCCTGACGAACAACCGAGCCATTAAATGTCTCTTCCACATCGTAAACAATAACTCCCCCCCAACACTTACTGCTCTACTTCCAAGACAAAATACAAGACAAGAACGCATCACTAGGTCAATTACACTTGCACTTATCCGAGTTCCAGCTTACAAAAACAATTATGGTCAGAGATCATTTTTTCACACATAGGCAAGGCAAGTTTATTTGTATAGCACATTTTATACAACAGGGGCAATTCAAAGTTATTTTCAGCATTACAAAGATACAACAAGAGGAGAAACAGATTTAAAAAGAAAAGTAAGATGATAGAATAGATAGATATAGATATAGATAAACATTTATAAGATAATGAATAAGGTAATAACAATCAATAAAAAATACTTGGATGGAAGTGTTAGTGTTTAATCATAACTGTTGCAAAACAGGAAGGTTTTTACCTTAGATTTAAATATTTTTAGAGTTTGGGCCTGTTTGATTTCTTCAGGGAGTTTGTTCCAGGAGCATGTGGCAGAGTGACTAAAAGCTGCTGCACCGTGTTTTGTTTTCACTCTTGGAATGATTAGCTGATTAGTCTCAGCTGACCTTAGGGGTCTTGCTGGAATAAAGGGAGGGAGGAGATCTGATATGTATTTTTGTCCAAGAACATTTTGTGATTTGTATACAATTCTACAATTACAAATACAATTCTGAGAGACTGGTAGTCAGTGTAGGGATTTCAGGATTGGTGTAATGTGTTCAAACTTCTTAGTTTTTGTTAGGAACCTAGCAGAGGCGATTTGGATGAGCTGCAATTCACGAACAGCTCCTTTAGATAGGCCTGTTAGTAGACCATTACAATATTCAGGTCTACTCAAAACAAATGCATGGATGAGCTTTTCAAGGTCTTGTTTGGACATCAAACCTCTCATTCTTATTATGTTTTTCAGGTGATAGTAAGCTGATTTAGTTATCTAGTTTATGTGGCTGTTGAAGTTTAGATAAGTCTAGAATAGCACACACAAGACTTCTGATCTGTTTTTTAGTTTGAAGAGAGAGAGAATCAAGTTTTGCACTGACTTTCAATGTTTTGTCAGGTGCACTGAATATTACCTCCAATTATCTAAATGTTGTCCTTGTTTAGCTGGAGGAAGTTTCTTGTCATCCAGGCGTTTATTTGTTCAATGGAATTACAGAGATTGTCGATGGGACTATAGTCGTTCGGTGAGAGGGCTATGTAGATTTGAATGTCGTCTGCATAGTTGTGGTTTGTTATTTTTTATGAAGTGTCCCAATGGAAGGAAGTAGAGATTGAATAGAATGGGGCATGGATTGATCTTTGGGGAGCCCCACATGTCATTTGAATTTTGTTGGACACAAAGTTGTCACTGGAGACATCGTAGCTTCTGTCCTGTAGGTAGGATCTAAACCAGTTCAGGGCAGTCCCCGAAAGTCCTACCCATCTATTAGAATGTTGTGGTCTACAGTTTCATCGACAGTGTCACATACACCGAAATCTGGAATGACATCCCACATTACATTAGACAAACAACCTCTATCGCACATTTCAAACAAGCATGTAAACACCATCTGATGGAAGGATACACCTGCAACCACGGATCCAAATCACATACAGTACCAGTCAAAAGTTTGGACACACTTTCCCATTCAATTGAATAGGGAAGTGTGTCCAAACGTTTAACTGGTACTGGATAACGACCTACTCACTCAGTATCTATCTCACCGTTCCATCTTGCCAGCTAGATATGTGGAGGCTGGTACCAACTTTAGGGACAACCTTCAAATCAAATCAACTAGGCTATTTGAGTTCTCACGAGATCATGTCTTATCGTGCCAGTAAATGAGTGTGAGAGAGGACAAATGAGAGGAGGAAGAGACAGAGAGAGAGAGAGAGAGAAAGAAAGAGAGAGAGAGAGAGAAAGAAGAGGAGAGCGGAGGGAGAGAACAATAGAAAGAGGGAGAAAGCAGAGCAAGAGAGAGTGAGCAGAGGAATGATAGTCCTGTCAAAGTGTGTGTTTGTGTGTGTCCGTGGGTGTGTGCGTGCCTATGTGTGTATGTCTGTGTGTGTGTGTGTCATCGTACACCTTGTAAAAAAAAACGTAAAATTCCAAATTTTCTAAAAAACTTTATTCAACTTCTCTTAGATCTCTCTAAGTACCAATCAAGCAGCTTCTAGTACCAGGAATCCATGATGCGCCTCATGGACATGAACCTCATATCGTTGTTTCCCTGGCACATCTCCCTGAAGTTCCTGTACTCGCCGGGCCTCATGTACCACTGCCTGCCCCTGTAGCTGGGCTGCTCGTACATGAGCCAGTGGCCGTCCATCACGTTGCAGGACATGCAGTTGTTCATGCGGTAGCGGTCCTGGATGTTGTCACAGTCGTCCATCATCTCGTGCATCTGACCTCCGAAGCTCTCCTTCTCGTAGATCCTCATCCTGTAGTTGCCCCTGTGCTGTAATGGGATCAGGAAAACATGGGTTTAATGGGAGGATCGACAGATAGATAGATAGATAGATAGATAGATAGATAGATAGATAAATAGATAGATGGTTGTGTGGACCTACCATGGGGATGTAACGACAGGACTGCATGTTCCAGTTGAACATGCTGTTGTAGTCGGAGTACTCTCCCCTCCTGAAGAACCACTGGTTGCCCATGTAGTTGTTGCGCTCATAGGCCATCCAGCAGCCGTTGTGCACCCTGCAGGACTGGCTGCGGCTCATGTAGGAGGACATGTCGGGGCAGTCGCTCATACAATCGTAGGAGCGGCCTCCGAAGTTCCTCTCCTCGTAGAAGGTGATCTTACCCATCATGCTCATGCCGGAAGAGGAAGTCATGCTAGCTGCTGTTGCTGGTCCTAGAGGTCGTGAGTTACTGACTTGCTACCTGTTGGGAAGCCCTCCATTTTATACCTGTGGGACAAGGGGCCTCTGCCATTGTTTGGAGAGAGAAAGAGGCCCTGAGTCAGCGACATGCTATAGAAGGCTATAGAGGGTGGGCCTCCCCACAGAATATGTTAGAGAGGCTGTTTCTCTTCTAATGGGGGGTGGGCGTGTTTCTCTTCCAATGGGGGGTGGGCGGGGTTGGGGGGACCTGGCTCTCCAGAGAAGAAAGGCCCTGTGTCCACTGGCCACAAAACAAGATGGAAACTCAGCTGCACTACCTGACCCCCTGTCACATGACCATCATAGATTAAACATACAGCAATATAATAGAGAGAGAGAGAGAGAGAGAAAGAGAGAGAGAGGGAGAGAGAGAGAGAGAGAGAGAGAGAGAGAGAGAGAGAGAGAGAGAGAGAGAGCACTGGCTACCCAGGGAAGGCTGTGTATGCTCTGCCAACAGATCCAATTCCCTCCTACACTGTCACATAACACAACTACAACTACCTAATTATACACAACTACAACTACCTAATTATACATGTATGTACTTCCATTCCCACTAGAAATCCTATATCTATGTCTGATCACATCCAGTTTGCAAATCAGGGGGTAGTGGTGGTCTAGTGGATAGTGAGTTGGACTTGGGATCGGAAGGTTGTGAGTTCAAATCCCGCCTGAAGCCACACCACTACTAGTGTGCCCTTGGGTAAGGCACTTAGCCCTCGGTTACTCCAGGGGGAATGTCCCTGTAATTCGTAATTGTAAGTCGCTTTGGATAAAAGCGTCTGCTAAATGGCAAAATTAAAATTAAAATTAAAATCAAACACTGAACACCAGAGAATCCTACAAATATCTGATTGATCCACACCTAATTATACACAACAACAAATACCTAATTATAAACAACTACAACTGCCTAATTATAGGTAGTGTAGGTAACTACACTTGCCATCTGCAGAAGTTCTTGGATGAGAACTTGTTGGATGTGTCAGTGGAGGCCAGGAGACCGGGTACAGAGGACTGGTGGACAGTTGTGTTGAGTGGAATAAATTATGTGTGAGCAGAACCATCTGCTACTCAACACCAGCAAGATAGTAGGGAGATGGTGGTGGCCTTTAGGAGGACTACGGTCCCCCTGTCTCCTGTTTCCACCCAGGGAGAGGACGTGGAGGTTGTCCATTTACATTTACATTTGAGTCGTTTAGCAGACACTTTCATCCAAAGTGACTTACAATAAGTATATTCATCTCATAAGTGAATAAACTATAAAACAGTCATTGTAACTGAAACCTATGATAGGAACAAGTGCTACCGGCTGTCACAGTGCTAAAGGAGGAATTATTATAGTTGTTTTATTCCAACTTGTGTTCATTTGATTTCCCACATCCTCAGAGGCTATTGTCACATACATTACATCATATCTAATAATAATAACTTTTATTTGCATAGCACTTTTCCTGCAAACGTTGCAGCTCAAAGTGCTCCAATTATTATATAATCATAATTTAATTAATTATCCCTAATGTAAACTGGTAATGCATTCCACAATTTGGGTGCATAAAATGAGGATGCAGCCTCACTAAATCTCTTCTTTTGTACATGTGGTACAGATGTAATGGTCGGGATACAGTCGCCATACGTTCACAACAATGTTAGCCAAATCTCCACTATGATAGGTGTGACAGGTTCGGGTGAAGAGTCCCCAAGTAGGGCAAGGTCATTTTTCTGTTTTTTTACAGATTATGAAAGAGCAGATTATAAACTTTCAAATGATGTGTCATACATTGAAATCTGAAAGAACATATGCTTCTTTGAATGTTGGTACAACTCAAACCAAATAGGCCTACCGGAGAAAATCGCTCTGAATCAAAACACACGTGTTTGCTACCATCGCGTTGATAGCTACCTAGCAACTAAAAAGGAACATTGCTATGATCTAACTGCATGTTTAGCACACCACAACATGCTGATAGAACATGCTAAAAACACATAACTACACATAATTTGATGATCACACAGTCCTTGAACACGTTGTCCTTTTGAACACATCCTAAAACGTATGTTTGTTTACAAGCTAACCCAGTAGCCTGAAGCAGGACGGCAGATCCAATTCACAATCATCAGTATCCTGATTTTAGTGATCCTAAAACTGTTCTTTGTTATATATATTTTTTTTTTTTCAGATTTTATCCCTTTTTCACCCAATTTGGTATCCAATTGAACCCAACCTAGCATCCAATTATCCTATTGCGTAGGATCCGCCGCACGACCCCGTGGCCGGCAGCCCCAGAGGAGATCGCCAGGCAGACTAGCTGACTGGCTCCTCGAGCCCAGCACCGTTATTCCGGCACCCCGGGGGCGCTGTTGCGTGACGGATCCTTGTCCGGAAATAGTCCTATACCGCCCTCTGGAGCGGCCGCTCAATATGCCGCTCCCTGTGTGCCTCGGCCATATCCGGGTCTGGCGAGACCGGGATTCGATCCCAGTCCCCGGTGGGCAGCTTGCACTAGTGGCTAGTGCTTAGACCGCTACGCCACCGCGGGGCACCGTTCTTTGTTATATTGAGGCTCTTCAACACTTAAACTTTCTTAATATGAGAAAAACATTAAAAACTTTTTTTTTTTTTAAAGAAGCTTTTTGGTCATTTGCGCGACTTGAGAACTGCCAGCATGCAGACCTTTTCACCAGACCGTGTCTCATATCAATCCACTTGGCCATGTAGCATGTTTCTTTTCATGTCATGCCGGTTGGTATGGTAGCTAGCTAGTTACATTTACTGAGAAGTTTGCCTCATTCTGTTGGAGCCATATTAAGGTTTTTTGAGTTCGATTACGAAAATCTATAAATGAGGTAGTTTGTGTTGAAATGTGTTGAAAATTATGAAATATGTTTGTATGAAATGTTTTGTTAGCTTTTTTTTTATTGTGTCCCATGTATTGTGTATGTACCTTTGGGGATGTGGGGATTGGTCACCTACCTAGTCAGCTGACCTGATTGCTGTGAGTGGCTGAACCTGGTGGGAGGTGTTTATATAGGTGATCGAAGTGTGTGTTTGTTAGGTTATGGTGGAGCTTATAATGTTTCCAACCACACAACGTAAGGCACAGCGTATCGCACCAGGCACAGGACTTATCGCACAAGGTACAGGACAGTGCACTAGGAAAAGTCGACCAGAGTTTAGCTTAATAAATTATTTTTAAAAATGTTTTATAAACTACGACTCTGTGCGTGCTTTCTAAGGAGTCGGAAAACGTTTCCGACTGCGTGTCTGAAAACCTTTCATCATAACCTCAGAGGCTAAATGGAAGAAGGAGACGGGATTTAGCCACTTTACATTCTTTGCACACCCTTAATGTTAGCTGGTTTTAGGTTGACCTGTAAATGCATCTGCATGGGAAAGCTGAACACCTTCTACGCCCGGTTCGACGAGGGGCGAACGGAGGTAACCACAACACAGACACCACTCTCTCCAGCTCTCAGCAGCCTCACCCTCACAGAGCACGAGGTGAGACGCGTACTGAAGGCGGTGGACCCCAGGAAAGCCTCGGGGCCGGATGGCGTCCTGGGACGGGTGCTGAGAGACTGCGCCGACCAGCTGGCCGGGGTCTTCACCAACATCTTTAACCAGTCCCTGTCCCAGGCCACCGTCCCACCCTGCCTGAAAACCTCAACTATCATTCCAGTCCCGAAGAAAAGCACGGTGAACTGCCTAAACGACTACCGCCCGGTGGCACTCACACCAATCATCATGAAGTGCTTCGAGAAACTAGTCCGGGCCCACATACTCACACGCCTCCCGCCCAACCTGGATCCATACCAGTTCGCCTACAGAGCCCACAGGTCCACAGAGGACGCCATAGCGACGACTCTCCACGCCACTCTATCCCACCTGGAGAGGGGAAACAGCTACGCAAGACTGCTCTTCGTGGACTTCAGCTCCGCCTTTAACACCATCCTTCCAGACAGGCTAGTGACCAAACTACTAGACCTGGGTCTATCACACTCTATATGTGCGTGGATCAAGGACTTCCTGACCGACCGCCCCCAGAGGGTGCGGGTGGGCCCCCACACCTCCACAGCCCTCAGCCTCAGCACTGGGTCACCCCAGGGCTGCGTGCTAAGCCCCATCCTCTACAACCTCTACACCCACGACTTCACCCCCATCCACCCCAGCAACTACATCGTAAAGTTTGCAGACGACACCACCGTGGTGGGATGTATCTCGGGGGGGGACGAGGCGGCGTACAGGGATGAGGTAGAGCAATTGAGCAAGCTGTGCAAGGTTAACAACCTGCTGCTAAACAAGTCAAAGACCCAGGAATTCATCGTAGACTTCAGGAGGAAAAAGTCCGAGATCCTGCCCCTGCTCATCGACGGAGAGAGCGTGGAGATAGTCTCAAACCTCCGATTCCTGGGACACAACATGCGGGATGACCTGGCCTGGAAGGACAACACTAAAGGCACCATCAAGAGGGCACAACAGCGGCTATACACCCTGAGATGCCTCAAGAAACAACACAGCAAGCAGGAGATGCTGGTGGCCTTCTACCACGGCGCAGTGGAGAGTATCCTCACCTTCGGCATCTCCAACTGGTACCACAGCTGCACGGCAGTGGAGAGAAGCGATCTACAGAGAGTCGTGAGAACAGCACAGAGGATCACCGGCGCCCCCCTCCCCTCTCTGGAGGAGCTGTACAAAACACGCTGTCTCAGGAGGGCCTCCAAGATCTCCAAGGACCCGACCCACCCTGGGCACGAACACTTTGTCAAGCTGCCCTCGAACAGGAGGTACAGGACCCCGGCCGCTAAGACAAACAGACTGAAGGACAGCTTCTACCACTTCTACCATTTTCAAGCCTGCAAACTGTGACACTTTAAAATAATGTGAAAAAATACTTTCTGTGAAATATGACAACCCTAGTTGACTATCTGTGCAGTATAGTACAGTGGATTGTGTACATAGCCTCTATTGATGTAAACCAGCTCCTTACCTTCTTGTGATTTTTATGCATCTATGCTTTTTCCAAAATGTGTTTCTTTTTCCTTTCCTAAACACCAGGGGAGCCTCCCCTCCTAAATTTCGTTGTTTGGTACCTGTACTGTAGCAATGACAAATAAAGTCTATCTATCTATCTCTCTGCTCTTTGACAAAACGTTTTGAAAAACTTCAACAGTAGAGCCCAACCGTCTTTGGGTCTGATACCAATGTTGTTAACACTAGAACAGCGGTGGTGTCATTTGACCATGTGAGTAAAAAATGTTTAGTACCTTTGCACTCGATTAAATTTCAGGACCGTCCTTTCATTACTTTTCCTAGATATGTGCATTCTAGCGTCTAATGATCGCAAGGTCGGCAGATCTGCGGTTCAAACCCCGGCTGGCCACATGTCGAGGTGTTCTTGGGCAAGACACTGAACCCCAAATTGCTCCCAATGAGTGGGCCGGCGCCTTGCATGGTAGCTTGCCGCCATTGGTGTGTGAAGGTGTGTGAATGAGAGGCCATTGTAAAGCGCATTGGAATCAGGCGCTATATAAGTCAGTCCATTTACCATTTTACCATTTACAACTACAAGAAATATGAACAGACTTTCTTTTTTCTTTTTTTAATATACTGTATATATATTATATCTATATCTATTGGAGGGAAAACTTATTGTTCCATCTTGCCAGCTAGATATGTGGTGGCTGGTCCCAACTGGAGGAACAGCCATCGGAAAAACCCACCACATGGAATTTTGTTCCTGATATAATGTTATACTACTGACAGTGCTGTCAACGCCAAGGTGTGTATGTGTGTGTGTGTGTGTGTGTTATCATTGTACATATTGTAAAAAAACAACACACAACTTCAAAATTCAAATTTTCTAAAAAGTTTATTCAGCCAATTTTCTTAGATCTCTCGAGGAATCAAGCACCATCTAGTACCAGGAATCCATGATGCGCCTCATGGACATGGACCTCATCTCGTTGTTGCCCATGTGCATATCCCTGAAGTTCCTGTACTCGCCGGGCCTCATGTACCACTGCCTGCCCCTGTAGCTGGGCTGCTCGTACATGAGCCAGTGGCCGTCCATCACGTTGCAGGACATGCAGTTGTTCATGCGGTAACGGTCCTGGATGTTGTCACAGTCGTCCATCATCTCGTGCATCTGACCAGCGAAGCTCTCCCTCTCGTAGATCCTCATCCTGTAGTTGCCCCTGTGCTGTAATGGGATCAGGAAAACATGGGTTTAATGGGACGAACGAACGATAGATAGATAGATAGATAGATAGATAGATAGATAGATAGATAGATAGATAGATAGATAGATAGATAGATAGTCGTGTGGACCTACCATGGGGATGTAACGGCAGGACTGCATGTTCCAGTTGAACATGCTCTGGTAGTCGGAGTACTCTCCCCTCTTGAAGAACCACTGGTTGCCCATGTAGTTGTTGCGCTCATAGGCCATCCAGCAGCCGTTGTGCACCCTGCAGGACTGGCTGCGGCTCATGTAGGAGGACATGTCGGGGCAGTCGCTCATACAATCGTAGGAGCGGCCTCCGAAGTTCCTCTCCTCGTAGAAGGTGATCTTACCCATCATGTTCATGCCGGAAGAGGAAGTCATGTTAGCTGCTGTTGCTGGTCCTAGAGGTCGTGAGTGACTGACTTGCTACCTGTTGGGAAGCCCTCCATTTTATACCTGTAGTACCAGGGGCCTCTGGCATTGTTTGTAGAGAGATAGAGGCCCTGAGTCAGCAACATGCTATAGAAGGCTATTGAGGGGGGGGGTCCCCTCCCCTCCCTCTCACCTAAAAATACCTTAGAGAGGCTGTTTCTCTTCGAATGGGGGTGGGGTGGGACCTGGCTCTCCAGAGAAGAAAGGCCCTGTGTCCACTGGCCACAAAACAAGTTGGAAACTCAGCTGCACTACCTGACCTCCTGGTCACATGACCATCATAGATGAAACATACAGCAATACAATAGAGAGAGGGAGAGAGAGAGAGAGAGAGAGAGAGAGAGAGAGAGAGAGAGAGAGAGAGATGGAGATGGGGTAAAGAGAGAGAGAGACAGAGAGAGAGCATTGCAAACCTGGCAACTACAACTACCTAATTATACACAACTACAACTACCTAATTATACACAACTAATTATATACAACTTGTTCAATAGAGTGTGTGGTGGGGGGGGATTGTTCATCAGAGTGACAGCTCTGTGAAAGAAGCTGTTCTGTAGCATGCTGTTACGGGACCTGAGGATCCTGTACCTCCTGAGTCTCTTAGATGGTCGGGGGTCAAACAGACCGTGGTTGGGGTGCGAGGTGTCCTTGATGCTAGCTGCTTGCTGCCCTCCGCCAACACTGGTCTGCCTGGAGGGACTCAATGGTAGGGAGTTTGGTGCACATTCACCACCCGTTGCAGGGCCTTCCGGTCAGACACAGTGCAGTTGCCGTACCACACTGTGATGCAGTTGTTAGGATGTTCTCAATGGTGCAGCGGTAGAAGTCGGTCAGGATCCTGGTAGACAGCTGGGCTTCCTTCAGTCTCCTCAGAGATGTCTTGTACAACAGGGGCCAGAGCCGGCTTTATCTCCTGAGGAGGCTTGTGCAGGACTCTGCTGAACATGTTCTACCAGTCAGTGGTGGCCAGTGCAGTGCTGTACGTGGTGGTATGCTTGGGGGGGCGGAGGGGGATGGGGGGGGGGGGGGGCAGCATCAAGGAGGGTGGCACCAAGAGGCTGAACACGCTTATTGGGACAGCTGGTTCTGTCCTAGGTGGTGCCACCCTGGACACTGTGCAGGAGGTGGCCAATAGGAGGAAGAGGACCGTCATGGACAACCCCTCCCATCCTCTACACGACACTGTGGCAGAGCAGAAAATCTCCTTTAGCAACAGACCACTACAGCAATGTTGCGTTCGATCGGGGTGATCAGAATCGGGCTGGAGGACGTTAAATCTTACCTACTGTATATGAGGTCAACGCCACGCCGCATTGATGCAGTAAACATTATTGTACACTGACAGAAGCAGGTTAAAAGGCTTGTTTAAACAGCTGTTATTGTTATACTCTGTATTCACAACTGGTTTGTAACACCGGACCTTGTCGCGGGCAGATCTGTTCTGGGCCTAACCACCGTAGCGGGTAGGACAGCTGGCGGTGTCTCAGAACACTGCCTGTCTTTTGATCCTAGCTCAAGGCTAGCTAGCTAGCTAGCTCTCTACTCCATTCATCAATTATTCACCAACTCCTACTACCGTTCGTACTACGCCTCCGCTGTCCCAGTCTCTGTAATAAGGGAAAATATAGGATATTCCTGGTACAAATAAACATATGAAGTCTTCATTCAACCATCCTATACGATAAGGGGAAAAAGGGGTGTTGATTTGACCACAAACAGGAAGTTCATTCATCTGTGACACAAAGGACAGAACACTTGTAAAGTGATGGTGATTAGCATCTAAACATATGTAAACATCATAAGTGGTCAGGAATGTAACCAACGACTGTCGTCATTATTACAACCCAGTATACAAACCAGGCTGTCTTGAAACCCCTCGACAGGCGTTTGCCACGCATGTCAGTAGAACTTATGATTCATGGTAATATTAACGTATGATTATATACAGTATATATATTATTAATTAGCATATTATACTTTTTTACGTGTTATGGTTTCCAAATTAATCACATAAGCGTTAACATTGCCAGCCCTACTTATTAAAATGATGTTTTTATTGTTATTTACTACTTCACTACAGAGTGGCCAGCCTGAAGATGTTTTGACGACCCAGTCCACTTTACTGTGCCTCATCTGTGTTCCCCTAGCCGCCACAACTAGCCGTCACAACTAGCCGTCACAAACTTTGTGCACAAGTTTGTTGTTTGAAAGCCTTGAGGGAAAAGGGTTTGTGGTTGAAAGTCTTGAGGGAAAAGGGTTTGTGGTTGTTGTGGCTTTGACAGGGTGCCCCACACAATTAACAAGTACTTACGCCACTTCCTGTCTGTGGAACTACTAATTACTAATTTATTTATTTTTAATTACTAATTACAACTATCTCTTTATACCCAAATACAAGAAATATGATACACGAACAGACAAATACATGTTTAAATATCTATCATCTTGCAAGCTAGGTATGTTGTGGCTCGTCCAAACTTAAGGCAAAGCAAGTTTATTTGTATAGCACATTTCATCCAACACAAGCAATTCAAAGTGCTTTACATATAGCATTAAAAAAAGGAGGATAGTAAGAAATTAAAAAATGTCAAGAATAGATACATATATTTAGAAAGAAAAGAGATAAACATTTAACAATATAATAAGACAATGAATACGAATATATGTAGATAAAAGTGTTATTACTGCAACTGTATTCAAGCGCTGCTCTTCCCGATATGGCCTGTGAGATTGCAGGTACTGGTCTGTGTTTACCCGCTATCCTGGCTGATACAGTGTGTGAGATCGCAGTGTGAAATGACACATTTAGCCTATATGTGCAGCAAATTCATAGTGCTTGGATTATGGATTATTATTATTTGAATTCATTTAAATGCTGTTCTTCAACAGCCACATAAACTCGATAACTAAATCAGCCTACTATCACCTGAAAAACATAACAAGAATGAGAGGTTTCATGTCCAAGCAAGACCTTGAAAAACTCATCCATGCATTTGTTTCGAGTAGACTTGATTATTGTAATGGTCTACTAACAGGCCTATCTAAAGGAGCTGTTCGTAAATTGCAGCTCATCCAAAACGCCGCTGCTAGGGTCCTAACAAAAACAAAGACATTTGAACACATTACACCAATCCTGAGATCCCTGCACTGGCTACCAGTCTCTCAGAGAATTGAATTCAAAATCCTCCTAATTATATACAAATCACAAAATGGTCTTGGACCAAAATACATATCAGATCTCCTCCCACCCTATATTCCCGCAAGGTCCCTAAGGTCAGCTGAGACAAATCAGCTAATAATTCCAAGAGTAAAAACAAAACACGGTGCAGCAGCTTTCAGTCACGCTGCTGCATGCTCCTGGAACAAACTCCCTGAAGAAATCAAACAGGCCCAAACCCTTAAAATATTTAAATCTAAGCTAAAAACCTTCATGTTTTGCACCAGTTATGATTAAACACAAACACTTCTATCAATGTATTTATTCCATTAACTATTGTCTTTTTAAATGTTTTATCTATTTACTTCTTATATTTGCTTTTATTCATTGTAATTTTTATTTTCTTATGCTCCTCTTGCTGTATTTTTAAATAATGCATGTAAAGCACTTTGAATTGCCCCTGTTGTATGAAATGTGCTATACAAATAAACTTGCCTTGCCTTGCCTTCTTTTTTATGATGTGTCGCAGTGGAAGCAAGTAGAGAATGAATAGAAGGGGGCCAAGGATTGATCCTTGGGGAACCCCACATGTCATTTTAATTTGGTTAGACACAAAGTGACAGTGTTGTCAATACGAAATTGTGTGTGTATGTGTGTGTGCCTATTTCTGTGTTTGTCTGCGTGCATGTCTATGTGTGTGTGTGTGTGTGTGTGTGTGTGTGTGTGTGTTATCATTGCACACCTTGTAAAACATTTTTAAAAAGACACAACTTCAAAATTCAAATTTTCTAAAAAGTTTATTCAACCACTTCTCTTTAGGTCTCTCTAAGTAACATCAAGCAACATCTAGTACCAGGAATCCATGATGCGCCTCATGGACATGAACCTCATGTTGTTGTTGCCCATGTGCATATCCCTGAAGTTCCTGTACTCGCCGGGCCTCATGTACCACTGCCTGCCCCTGTAGCTGGGCTGCTCGTACATGAGCCAGTGGCCGTCCATCACGTTGCAGGACATGCAGTTGTTCATGCGGTAGCGATCCATGATGGACTCACAGTCGTCCATCATCTCGTGCATCTGACCAGCGAAGCTCTCCTTCTCATAGATCCTCATCCTGTAGTTGCCCCTGTGCTGTAATGGGATCAGGAAGACATGGGTTTAATGGGATGATAGATAGATAGATAGATAGATAGATAGATAGATAGATAGATAGATAGATAGATAGATAGATAGTCGTGTGGACCTACCATGGGGATGAAGCGGCAGGACTGCATGTTCCAGTTGAACATGCTCTGGTAGTCGGAGTACTCGCCCCTCCTGAAGAACCACTGGTTGCCCATGTAGTTGTTGCGCTCATAGACCATCCAGCAGCCGTTGTGCACCCTGCAGGACTGGCTGCGGCTCATGTAGGAGGACATGTCGTTACAGTCGCTCATACAGTCGTAGGAGCGGCCGCCGAAGTTCCTCTCCTCGTAGAAGGTGATCTTGCCCATCATGTGCATGTCGGAAGTCATGTTGCCTACGGTGGTTAGCTGCTAATGCTAGCTGCTGTTACTGGTCCTAAAGGTGGTGGTGAGTGATTGACTTGCTACCTGTTGGGAAGCCCTCCATTTTATACCTGTGGGACCAGGGGAATCTGGCA